>NW_027481142.1:0-285613 GCF_050403485.1 Sporobolomyces salmoneus
AGTGGTCAACTACCTTTTTGCACCTTACTGCTCTTCAGTCAATGGTATTGTGCGGCGCGAACCGTCCCTTCTCAGGTTTCATCTCCCAGTACAATGGTGAGGATGACGCGTGGATTTTTTGCACTCGGTTCCTAGTGTTGTTGACAGACGGAGGCTGTTGACAAGTTTTCGTTTCCTAGTTTTCTTTTCTCCTTGCTTCTCTTCATTCTGACAATACATTGCCTGGAGGCTCTACATCGCGTCTAGATATGCCACATTGTACCTACACTGAGCGACACCTCTAGAATGAGGATACTAACAATGAAAGATTTCGCTGAGACGCTCGTTTCGGCTCGGGGCTCTTCTTGGTTCTACCCTCTCCACCTTTCCCTCTTTCCTATTTGACACTCTGGGCTCTCTACCTGAGCGATAGGGACCGTGATTCTGTCAATGTCCTGGCTCACAAGATCCCTGACACTTTGAGTTGCTGTCAAACTCTTCCGCTTTTCACCTCTTCTCGTATGACACTGACTAGACCTTAACTACTGTTACCAAAATAGAGTGACAGTACCCGGTTTGCCATACGATGTGCATGTCCTGAGAGCGCAACGTCGATGTGTCGAATAACCGTGGCTCGATCGTGGATTTTCCTCTCTCTCTTCAGCTGTGACTGTCGCCGCCCCTAGTCGGAGTCATCAGCCTGTAGTCCAACCCAACAACGTCGTGTCGCATTTTCCCAAAGAGTCAGAGACTCAGACTGGTTGCAACGAGGACAAACTCATCCCTCAATGCTCAAGGTCTCGAGTAATACGAAATTTCTCTCCGCCTCTTTCTCCACCCTTACAACGTTGTAGGTAAAGAGATCACAGAATGTTCGAGTGCAAATCAACAGGCATGACAACAAAAATCCAGCAAAACAACAAAGAACCCGAGGTACAAAGAGATCAATCTTCTTCGGCCTCCATGGCATCGATCATCGCCTGCCTCTCCTCTTCCTCCTGCTCTGCTTCCATCCTCTTCCTCTCAGCTTCCTCTTGTTCCCGTGCAATCACGTCTTCATCGAAAAGCGCAGCTCCCGCGTCATCAATCGGTCCTCGCTTCTTCTTTCCTTTCTTTTTCTCAGCACCGTGAACCCCTTCTGCACCACGGCGATGTCCAGCATTCGAAACAGAGTGACCTCCTGCTTCTAGTTTCGCGCGACGCTCGTTGATTTCGTCCATGGGATCTGCAGGCGTCGGTCCAGAGAGATCTTTTCCCGAGAACTTCGAGTACGATTCGAGATCTGATAGACAAAAGAAAGCAATAAGAGCCCTGTTGTGGAAAGGAAAGAGACGCCGGAGGCTAGAAAGGATTTCACGAACCTATTTTCTTGCGATGCATCAAGGCCGCAGTGATCTTCTTAGGGTTGATCTTATCTTCCTTCGTCCATTTGAGTTTGATCTCGCGACGAGACCGACCGGGGAACAGGGCAGAAATCAATTCGAAATCGGTTCCGAATTGAGAGAGAGCCTAACGATCCGCAAAACCTTGTTAGCTTCGGTGGACGCTATACGAGGCGACGAGATCCAATAACTCACATCGTAAAAGCGATCCGTATCTTCGACAGTCCATTTCTTCGCTTTTCCAGGTTTTTTGCTGAACGAGCGACTATTGACGAAACGATCCTGAGCCGATTCTTCGATCACCTCTCGAGGTCCAGTGTCGGTTGGCTGTGTCCCATTGTGCAACGTACCATCAAGTATCAGCTCCGAGCAAGGTAAAGAGGTATCTGGACCAGCGCACCTTTGAACGGTCAATCTGAAGTGATTCCTCGTCCAGAACCAAATTTCCATCAACGATACGCATCTGAGGAGCGTACGTCGTTTCGACGATATCACCATATCCATCGTCTGTGTCTTCTCCCTCAAGTTCTTCCTCGTTGTCGCCCTTTGACTTCGTTTTAGATCCCCCAGCGCGCATTTCCGATTCTTCGTCGCCCTCGTCCTCTTCTCGCACGTCTTCTCCATCGTTATCGGTCCTGATACCACCAATGAGAGCCATCGCCTTTGCTGCGTCGAGAGCTTGAGGAGACGCATCCCGTAAGTCGGCCCTCTCCTTTCCCTTTCTTCCTCCTCTCGATGCATCGCCGTCTCCTTCTACATCTTCGGCAGCCGGCGCATCCGAGTCCGAATTCAAGCCGAGTTCCTTCCTCTTCTGTTTCGCCTTCATTCTCTGACGCTTGAGTCTCATCGCCGTCTTTTTGTCGACTTTTTGCTTTTCGAAAAAGAGCGTTCGCTCCGTCGGACGACCGATGTCGAAAGAAGGGTTCGGATCAGCGAGTTGGGACATTGTCGTCTGAGAAGGATCGACCGGAGGTAGGGGTTCGTCGTCCGTCTTTTTTTGCTTCTTCGAGTTATTCTTGCGACCCGTCGATGCCGTCGAGGGTCGACCATCTCCTTCACTCCCGCTATCCTCTTGTGCTCCGTTTTCCTCTTCGCCGTCGCTATCATCTCTATCTCCGTCTGCGTCCATGAATCTAAATCCCTTCTGTTTCGGTACCCTCCGAGCTTTAATCTTTTTCACTTTCATCGTATCGTATTCGTCCTCGGATGATTCCTCACGAGCCGGTTCCTTAGTGGCAACCCTCTTCTTCGAAACTTTCGGAACGCGCCCAGTTCGTTTCGCTGGCTCTTTCGTCGCTTGATGTCCCTCTGACTCCTCACTTTCGGATCGTCCCGTATTTCCATCGTCATTTTCATCTCGTCTCGATCTCTTCTTCGGGACTGATCCTCTAGCATCACCCCTGTCCGAAGCTCGCTCGTCCCCGTCCTCGTCCTCGTCCTGGTCTCTTTCCACTGCAGGCTGTTTTTCTTTTCCTTTTCCTTTTCCTTTTCCTTTTCCCTTTCCTTTTCCGTTCCCTTTCCCTTTCCCTTTCACGTTCCCCCTCTCAGGTTCTTTCGAATTAGGCGAAGGGGACTCTGCCGCAGGGACGTTGTGAGCTTGAACTTGAGGAAGGGAGACTTGAGAGAACGAGGGAGAAGGGGAGGGGCGAGGGAATAAAGAGGAAGGCGGCGCTTGGGACGATGGTCCGACTGAAGTAGCTTGTGTCGAAGCGAGAGATTGAGTACCGAAACTGAAGGAAGACTGAGGAAGTGAAGAGGTCGGCGGGGAGGATTGGGAGAATCGAAGGGAGGGATCACTCGGACCGAATGCCGATCCAGGAGACCGATTGAGCGTCGTACTGACGTTACCACTGGCTGCTTTCGTCGCCTGACGGGGAGGATTCGACCCTCCTTCGTCCAACTCTTCTACTGTTGGGAACGCCGGGAGCGGTACGGCAGTCTGCTTCGGAGTTACTGCGACGGTCGAGGAGGCATTAGAGGGTTCTCGAGTCGAGCGTGCCGTCGATCCATTAGGCCTCTTGGGAGCGAATCGCGGCTTTGTTTTGTCTGTTATTTGATCAAGAGGTCAAGAAGCAGTCAATAAGCGCGCACGTGAACGAGTAGATAGCTTGAGTGGATTTGTACGTACTGATTCGTCCCGCTGTGGACATCGAAGAACTCGAGCGAGGCGGTATGAGAGAAAGATGAAGAAGGAACTTACTTCGCGTTCTGAGAGATCGATCTCTCTTTCCTATCTGTAGTACCGACTTTCTCTTCAGCTCGTACGACGTTTATCAGACTGGCTCGAATCCGCCTCCGACTCAGTCCGGCGAGAATGCCTCCCTCCACCTCTCCCTCCACCTCTCCCTCTTCCTCTCCCTCTTCCTCAACGTCATCTCCCTCTCCTTCGGTAGTCCCTCCCCCTATCCGTACACCACCCCGTGCACACTTGTCAGGCTCTCCTCCACCCTTGTCGATCGCGAAACCACCACGACCTTCAGTCTCCCTATCGCGAGATGCAGCGAACTGCTTCGAGACTTCACCGAATGGCGCGCGAACGCAAATACAGACCACGGCCGAACCTCCGAACCGTAGATCATCAGCAACTTCGAGTATGGGGCGACGATCGAGCGGTGGAAGCCTCAAGCACTCTGAGGGCGAGGAGCCGAAAAGCAACGAAACTTCGCAATCAACTCCGAGGGCTAGAGGAGCATCCGTTTCGCAATTGAGTTGGGGCAGTTGGTGGCCGTTCCAAGTAGTCGCACCAGAGCTCGAGGAGGACACACCGCCAACTCCGCCTCGGAAAGAAGAAGGATCAATGTTATCTCTATTCGCGGGCAAGCAAGCGGTCGCTTCGGCTCATCGCGATCAACAGACTCTCACGGATCAAGATCAGGCAGAGGCAGAGCTACTCGATACGGACCTCGACACCCTTCGGCGATTAAGTCTATCGACGACCGCTTCGAGCAGTGATCGAGTTCTGAGGGAAGCAGACGATTCTCCCTTCAGACCGACAGTGCAGAACGACAAATCTTTGCCCCCAACGCCGACTGGCTCAATACCATCCTTCCCCAACCTCTTTCCTACGGCGTCATCTCGTTCCATCGAAACGAACTCTTCAACGTCCACTTCCTCAAAATCGCTCCTTTCCTCCTTCACCCTCTCGAACCCTTTCTCCGCGTCAACCTCGTCCGCGAATGATTCGCGCCCAACACCAGGTCGTCACTACTCTACGTCGCGGCATCCCAAAGGTGATGAAGGTCCAACTGCCTCGAAAGCCGAAGTCGAGAACATGGTGGATGAGGGTGACAAGGAAGCGGTCGAAACGGAATCGGCAGAGAACGCCGAGATGTTTTCGATCCTGAAGGAACGTTATCGTGCTCCAAAGCTTCCCGTCGTGTTCTGTCATGGTCTCTTCGGTATGTCGAACCTCTCTTCTCTACCTCTCCAGTATAAAATGCTAATGCGTTTCATCCCAGGTTTTGACCACATCGGACCAACTTCGATCAAACCTCTACAGTTCAGCTATTGGGTCGGTGTACAAGAAGCGCTCGAGGCGATGGGAGTCGAGGTCTTTATCGGGCGAGTCCCAGCTTCGGCTTCGATTGAAGAACGGGCGAAAGTCTTGTGCGAGATGATAGGAGAAAGGTTTCCTGGACGCGAGGTCAACCTCATCGGTCACTCGATGGTACGCCTCTCTTTTTCTGTTTCATCTCTGTGACTCATCAACGTTACTGATTTCGCTTCGGTTAACGACAGGGCGGCCTCGATGGTCGCTTCTTAATTTCGCGACTGCAACCGACGAATTTCAAAGTGAAGAGTCTAACCACGATCTCGACTCCGCACCGAGGCTCTTCCTTCGCCGACTACTTGCTCGAGGACGTCGTCGGAACATCTCGAGTGCCAATGCTGCTAAATACGTTTCAGGCTTTAGGCGTTCCGGGCGGAGGTAAAGCTTTCGATGACCTCACGACGTAAGTTTCACGCCTTTTGTCTTTCTTCTGGCGAGCTTACTGGCTGACGAATTCAACGAATCGATCTGTAGCACGAAAATGGCTCGTTTCAACCTCGAAACTCCTGACAAGCCCGATGTTCGATATTTCTCTTACGGCGCCGAGTTTTCGCCGTCTTGGAGCAATGTATTTCGAGTGCCTTGGGGGGTCGTCAACGAGCGCGAAGGTGCGATCTCTCTCTTGCCCTCGTTCTCTTCTTCGGAAAAGCTGAACATTTCTTCCATACTGTCAGGAGCAAATGACGGCCTCGTCAGCGTCGAGTCGGCAAAATGGGGAGAATATCAAGCGACTCTGCACAACGTTAACCACTTGTAAGATCATGTTCCCATTCCATCCGAGAATTCGGCGAATGCTGTTCATCCTCGTTACTGACCGCTGTTCTTCGCTTCTGCGTCCTCCACAGGGACTTGATCGGAATGGTAGGGAAAGTACGTTACGGTTGGGCGTCCTGGATAGGATCACCTATCAAGTTCCGCCCCATCAGCTTCTTCTGTGCCGTAAGTGAAAGAACGTCTCGCGTCCGTCGTTCTGTCTCACGCTGACTATGCTTCTCTCTCCATCTTGCTTGAACTTGTACAGCTGGCGGAGAAGCTTGCTGACGAAGGGTTCTGATAATGATCTGAGGGCTCACTTACTCGCAGCTGTACGCCTTGCTTAGCTTGCAATTGTTGTTCCATTTATCGCACACATTTTGGATTGCATCTCGTGCTTCGTCCCCAGCTTTGCCTTTTGTCTAAGTCCTACAAGATGAGAGAGTTGGAATCCACCAACGGTCGTCGACTCGTCGAACAGCGTAACGTCGACCGAAGTCGAGTGCTAACTAGCTTCCGACTTCTCGACCATCTCTCCCTCTCCCACACATCAAATCGACTTCGCCCTTCGCGTTCGACCTGCTCTTCTCCATATGCATACCTTCGCCCAATTACACGCACCGTCGGATGCCCACATCTCCTCTTCTTCATCTTCTTTCCCTTCTTCCTTCCCCCTTGCTCCATCGACCGATACCACGGGACACGAACGTCGCTAAGCCGAGGACAAACAAGAGGGATACGGCATTGAAGTTGAACGCGTGCTAAAGAACTGAGGAGTTGAAGGAGATGAGATCGATGAAAGGGGGACAAAAGATCCTCGAAGCAGCCGGCAAAAGGTTTGTATACAGCTTCGATGGTAAGTGACGCATAAAATGCACACTCTAAGCAGAGCTCCGGGGATTCGGCTGCGTCGGAGTTGTGATCTCAACCGCCTATATTCGCTCGATTGCTACAAAGATTCTCGTTTGGACCACTCCACCCCGCGATCTACGGCGAGATGATCTATCAACATGTACTTTCGATGAACGCGCGTTGTCGGAAGTCTGTTTATTGATCCATCGCTCGAGGAACCCGGTTCGAAACCTGAGACTTTGTTTGATTCAACGACTCTCTCTCTCTCGGTTTCTCTTTCTCTCTCAGCAGATATCTCGTATTCCTTCGCCTCGAACTATACACTCTTCGACGAACCCTCCGACAGAGAACATCAAGGCTCAAGCTTCAAGACCTTTCAACTCCCTCGTCTCGTCCGAGCCTCTTTCATTCGACTTTCGCTCTCGACTTCGACTTCGACTCTCACCCTCTCTCCTTGAAGCTCGTTCGACATGCACTTCTCTCTCTCGACGATCCTCGCTGCATCAGCGCTCCTCTTCCCGGCCTCTCTCGCGGCGCCGCTCCCGAACAACGACAACAACAACGGCCAGAACACTTGTTCCGGTGGAGGTGGAGTTGGAGTTGGCAACTCGATCTACCGTCCTGCAAACGGTGGCGTCAAGGTCAAGCAAGGCGATCGAGGCTTGTGCCCTTCTGGTTGGACTAGGAGTCTTTTGGAAGCCGATCTGTGTATTCAAGTCGGCGGTAACGACCACAATAATGAGAAGGTGAGAGCGTACTCTCATATGTTCTCTTGTATCGTCACAATCTGACTTGGTCGTCTGCCTTTTCAGCAACAGAATCGAGGAGATCCGATTTATCGCGCTGTCCACACCGCATCCCCTTACTGGGGACCCAAGTCTACTACGACGCACAATCCTCACCGAGCAACTCACACGAGCGCTCCTCAGAAGGATGAGGTTCGTTGCGAGATATGCAGTTTTGTCTCCTCGGGTTCACATCTCAACTGACGCTCTTTTCGTCTCGCTATCTCGCAGTGGACGCCCCGTGGTGGCGGAGGAAACAACAAGAAGGTTACTTCTTCCGCGACTCCGACCGAGAGAGCCCATTCCCCAACTCCTTCGTCGTCTTTGCCACTCAACCGTATTGCCCGCCCGACTACCTCTCCCGCCGCCACGCCCTGTCCCGAAGGTCAAACCCTCGGCACTGGATCGCTCATGGACGTCTGCATCGATACCGATCCTCTCTATCTAGGAGGTGGAATCAAGCTCGGAGGTCGCCTTCCTCCTTCGTCGTCGGCAACCACTACGACTAAAGGACGTTCGGGCTCTCGTACGACCTCGGCTTCTCCTTCACCTACTCCCTCGGGACGTTGCTCCGAAGGCACGAGCTATGACGCTCTTCTCGATATCTGCGTCGACATCGACACCGATCCTCTTTTCCTCGGAGGTGGTATCAAGATCGGTGGCTCACCTCAATCCCAAGGCTCGTCCCCTTCGTCCCCTCGAAACGGTTCTCCTACTCCTCGACCTGGCTCTCCTCAATCCGGTTCCGCGCGACCTGACTCGCAAGATGACATGCCAGAGTGCGACGGGGATAACGATCCTCGAGCTTTCCTAGACCTCTGTGTAAACGTTGGCAACTTGCTCGGCGTAAGCTCCTCTCATCCAACATTCCTCTGCGACATCAACTGACATTTTCTTCCTCATCATTCCTTTCGACAGACGAGGATCAAGCTCGGAGGCTCACCTTCCGACTCCGGTTCTGGTTCTGGTTCTGGTTCTGATCGAGCGAGCAACGCTACCCCAGCCGGTTCTCGCTCACCTCAATCGACCCCGTTCAACAACAGCCCTATCAAAGGTTTGAAGGGCGACCCGAACAACTCGAACTCGAACAAGAGCAAGCCTGCGAATGGATCACTCCCTCCTTGTAACGGTCCCGATGACCCCGATGCCCTCCTCGACCTCTGCGTTCAAGTTGGAGATCTCCTCGGCGTGAGTCGTCACTCTGTTTCGTCTCCTTGCTCACAATGCTGATTAGCACTTCGATGATTCACTAGGCCGACGCGAAGATCGGAGGTTCGTCTGACCCTCAATCGAACCGCTCTCCGAACAACGCCAAGGTGTTGTCGTCTCCCTCGAACTCCGGAAACGACGATGGCAACATCCTCGATCTAAACCTCGGTAACCTCCTCAACGCCAAGGTGGGTGCTACAAGCTCTCCGTCGTCTGTGTTTTATCCTCTGACCTCCTGCTTGTTTGACATCGGACAGATTGGTTCCGGCCCTCGACCCTCCTCGACGACCACTACGAGCTCTTCGCCAACTCCAACTCCTCGCAAGGTGAAGCAAATCGCTCCGATCGTCACGTACCCTCAATCTGATCGCGACAACTCGTGGGAACCGAGACCCCAGAAGAACGTCGACAATGACACTCCCCTCCTCAGTGTCAGCGCATCTGCACGAGTTGATCTCGGACCCAGTTCGACCTCTCAAGCTCCCCGAGGTCAACGACCCACCTCTCGGGCTCCTACTCCGACCCCCAAAGTTACTAAGGATTGCCCCGTCGGTCAAATCCTTCACCTCGGCGTTTGCGTCGAAGTCGACGCCGACGTTCTCGGGCTCGTCTCAGCCTCCGCTGCTGCAACTGTCGCCGTTTGAATAAACAGGTCACGATAGTTGCGAGCGCGAATCTCTTCTCCCCTTCTTCTTTCTTTCTCTCTCCCTTTCCCTTTCGCTTTTCGTACAGCTTTTTCACGTATCTCTTTCCGCTTATTCACTATCGTTATGTCTTCTCTCAGTGTCTTGCTATTCTTTCGTTGACTTGTTTTTCGAGCCTTTTCTCTGGGTTTCGCAATTTGATTCTGTCTCTTTCCGCGTTCCAAGACTCGCTTCGATTGCAGCTCAAGAGTATGCAGCACGGTACCAGACGAATGCGTTGGAACAGGAGTCGCAGCGTCTTCTACTCGTTTCGCGAACGAGTCCGCATAAATTTTCCACAGGCCTTCAATCTCTTGACCTTCAAGTAGATCTCGCAGAGGTTGACCATCTTCCCATTTCCTCGTCTTCATCATGGCATTGAGCTGTGGAACCAGAGCTGGATTGCGAAACCGTCTCGAGAGCCAGGCGAGGAAGAATCACTGCGATAGAAGGGTAAGTAAGACTCGAAGTCGACCAGGAGGATCTCGAACAGTACTCACCGTCGTCTGATACCCAGCGTCCCACTTCTCGTGCGCTCCCGGTGCTTCAGTCCAATGCGGAGGGCCTAGATGAGCCTCGTTCCTGACCCAATCGGCGATTCCCTCGATAACTCCTCCCGGCAAGCTTCCTTCGCCATCATATTGGAAGACGTGAACGATCTCATGAGTCAAGACACCTTCGATCTCGTGTTTCTGGGGTCGCACAGAGAGATCCCGTCAGCTTTCATCCTGTCTCCGCGAAGTGTGGAAACAAGCTCACGAGCCTCTTCGAGTCTTTGCCCGAATTCTCATAGACGGATTCCAAGTATTTTGTCGAAAGTACGATTTCTTTGTGATCGTTGTCGAGGTCTGAACCCTTTGTATAAGCTACTCCATCGATTTCTGCGAGTAGGAGCGAGATGGTGCGAATTGGTGGGATTTCCGTTTCGGCGTGCTCGAGAGTGCGAGGGTACAGCGCATCGAGAACTCTCTCACTCGAGTCTCTTAGAACGGAATAAGGATCGACGACGTGTTGGAAGAATAACCGACTGCCCTTCAAGTCGAGCGTCAGTGATCAGCACCAGTCGGAATATATGTACAGTCGGATCGACTCACTTGGCCTTCTAGTCGCAGTGCATGGAGGTGGAAATCTGGCAGCTTGCGTTGTCCTCCATGCAAATCTGGTAGCTTGCGTTGTCGTTCTACTGGCGCCATCTTCCTGATCAAGTTGAGTTAAGTCGATGAAAGCGAGATCAAGGTAGACAGCTTTGCGCGGGGAAGGCGAGTCGATGCTGGGTGACAAGGGAAGCCTGGAACAGGGCAGACCCGAAAAAGATGGAGGGACGAAATGATCAAGGAAAGAGAGACACGATTTCTCCTCGCGAGTTCAAAGTTGAACGTTGGAGTAAGTCGCGGCAAGAAAACTCGATTAGGGTTCATTGCGAAGAGATTCACACTCTAGCGATGAAAAGGAAGATATGCTAGCAGGCAGGAGGAAAAGCCAAACGAAAAAAAAGGGATGCGCTCTGAGCGCTTTTGGTGACGGTGAGAAGCTCGAAGGAGAGGGAGAGAGGAGATGGTGGTGGCGACGAGGGAGGGTTCAAACACGTCGCGAAATAGAGATGGGAAGGGAAGGGTTGAGGGGAAAGGAAAAAAGAAAGAGAGGAATAACACAAACGAAGAAACGATATTAAAGTCAGATCAAAATAGAGGGTACAGGGTAGAACGACAGAGCAAACGATGGAAGGAATGAGAGGAAACTAGAGCGATCGATTCGATACATGGAGATCAGCGCATCTTGTTGGCTGCCGCCGAAGATTTCTTCGATTTTTTGCTAGTTTTCGTGATGAAACCGTCATCTTGATCCTTTTCGCCTTCCTCCTCCGTGTCTTTCTTGACGTTCTTCACGTCGGCTTTGACCGATTCGACTAGAGGCTTGGACTCTGTCGGCTTGTTCAAATTCTGAGGAGAGGGTTTCGCGTTCTTCTTCTCGGGAACGTTCGAGACGGCGGCGGAGTTAGAAGCTGCTTTGGCGATAGAGGCGAACGACATGGTGAACTTGGGAGGTTGAGCAGGTCGAACAGCCTGGGCGGGAGACGATGCGGGGGGAGCTGTCGGAGCTGAAGTCGATGCGACAGGTTCTTGTTGCTCCGTTGCTGGAGGAGAAACCGAGGATGAAGCTGGAGCGGGAGTCGAAGAAGGAGAAGGTTTCGCATCGTCGTGAGAGACCATGACGAATCCATCGTTCTCGACAGCAGGAGACGAGAGAGGGGCTTCCTTCTCGTTCGAAGTTTGGTCTCCTCCTGACGAAACCGGGACGGTGTCTTGTGCAGGGGCGGGAGTCGTTTCAAGAGGACTCGTAGAGGATTCCTTTTCGAGTGCGGGAGAACCGAGAGCGGGGAAATCGTTGACGGTGGGAATACGTTGTTGTGAAGGTTCGCGAGAGCGAGGAGGGGGCGCGTTCTGCGAGTCAGAGGAAGCAGGAGCGAGGGGAATCGCAGAAGGTCGATCGTGTTGGTGCGGGGCAGCAGAAGGTTGCGGTTGAAGGTGAGCAGGGGGGATACGACGAGTCAAACCGTTGATTGCGGCAACGAGCTGAGGGGTTCCTCCTCCTCCTGGCGGGATTCGACCGGCAAGCGAACCATCAACAGCGAGGACAGGTCGGGGAGCGACACCATTCTGGAGCGGTTGGGCGAGGAGAGCGGGTTGGAATTGAGCCTGTCCCTCGACAAGTTGGTTCGCACCGTTCGGATATCTCGCATGTTGTTGTTGTTGTTGTTGTTGTTGTTGCTGTTGTTCCTCCTCGTATCGAGCTCTTCGACCTTGGTGAGGCCTCTCTCGGTAAGAATAACCTCCTGCTCCTACCGAACCGTTCATCATTTCGGCGTGTTTCTTCATGCCCGACCCATTTCCGCCCGAAAACCTCAAAGCCTTTTGATTCAAGAGCCACGCCGGAGGAACTCCACCACTCGCCTCGGGACTGTCCGTCCTCCCATCTGATCCAATCATCCCTCGACCAAGCGAACGGGCGTCAGTTCCGTCCGGCAACAAGTGCACAAACGAACACTCGTCTCCGTTCTTGCATCTGTTCGCCTCAAAGAAGGAGCAAGGGGGACGCGATCCTCCGAATGAACGACGCGGTTTTCCTCCTCCTCCTCCTTGTTGTAAACCGCTCACTCCTTGCGGGTACGCATTCGTTGGCATACCTCCGATCGATCGACGAGGTCCAGGGAGACGTCCAGGCAAAGGTTGTTTTACGAAACCGTTTGGTGAAGCTTGAGACGAAACAAGCGGAAGAGGGGCGGAAATGGGAGACGTCGTCGAAACGGGAACCGAAGGGGAAGAAGAGGGAGGCATCGATGCAGCAGTCTGGAAGAAAGTGTGTAGGGAGGCGGGTGCGATTCCTTGAGGAGAAGAAGATTCGGTCGTCGATTCAGGAACTTGTTGACTCGACTCGGTAGATTGTTGTTGAATGGGAGTCGATTCGATTACTTGCGAGGGGGAAGGAGCAGGGGAAGGATTGACAGGTGTGTCGACACTCGAAGGAGCTGGTCGAGAAGATTGAGCCGAGATCGAGAGAGGAGTAGGAACGACTGGAGGAAGAGGAGGAGGCGGCGGAGGGGGATGAGCATAGTAAGCGTGAGGCGCGAATTGCTGGTAATGTTGAGGGTACGCTTGGAAGGGAGGAGGCGCAAAGTGGTAGTAACCTTGTTCGGGCGAGAACGGAGGTTGGAAACCGTATTGAAGAGATTGATCCGGATAATACATCGGAACTCCTTGCATGTAAGCTTGGTCCATCATTTGAAGGTGAGGGTAGGCTTGCTGCTGCTGCTGTGGTTGTGGTTGCGGAGCGGCGGATCGACCTTGAGAAGAAGAAAGTTGAACTTCGACGGCGGTCGAAGGCGGGCTCTGACTCTGACCCGGCGCGACTTGAGGTTGAACCGAAGGGGAAGCGGGAACACCGGGGGATCCAGCTACTCCTGGAATACCGTGAGAGAAGATGCACTGCTCGCCGTACTTGCAGGTGCCGAGAGGGAAGAATCGACAGGGAATGTTTCGAGCGACATCGGGAGGAGGGAGGTTGTGGGTCGCCGTGGAAGATTCCGTCGATTCATTCGCAGGGGAAGACGAAGTCGATTCGTCGACGACAGTGAAGCCGTTAACTATGCCGGGAGGAGATCAAGCGAGGTCGAAAGGTCAGCTTAGCTCAACAAACTCGAGTCTTCTCCCGCCAACTGGTCCGCCGGCCTTCCTTTCTCTACCTCCTACGTTCCTCGTATCGTCCTTCCTTCGGGCTTCTAACGCCTCGGTCTACTCCCGGATGACTACTCCAAAACTTTCCATCTCGAGGTTTACTCGAATTGTCCGGGCAACTCGCACCGTCGCGCTATGACAAGCGTGACAGCGCTATCTGACGCATCAAGTCCGTGCATGACCCTGAGACTTACCGCGTTGCTGACCCTCGTTCGAGTTGAAAGACTCTTTTCCATTCGATTGTTTGATCGCTTCGACTGTAGTTTGACCCGTCACGACGGCTTCCTGGGGTCGGACTTGAGTCTCGGGAGCTGCTACCATACTCTTGGGGTCGAATCGGTCGAGTCGGAGCTGGACGAGAGGTCGGGGCGAGAGTCTGTAGATTTGATCGAGGAAAAGAAGAGAGGAGAAGGAAGGGGAGAAGGAGCCGGGGAATTAGCACAGCAACGTATGAGAATAGCTCATAAGTACTCACCACTTCCTGCGAGAAACGCTTCAGAGGCCAGAGCACGTGAGAGAGTCGGAAGCCGAGAGCTGCCTCCAAAATTCTCGAATTGAATCCCACCTGTAATCGACGGTAACAATGATTAAAATTGCGAAACACAGCGGAGATAGATCGATTGCATAATGCGAGCTCGAGATAGATACGAAAAACGAAAAGGTAGAGCGAGTGAGAGGGTATCAATGCAAAGGGGAGGGAATGTGAAAAACATAAAACGAAAATCGAAGAGAACGGTTTAGCGACGACGCGCAGGATCGTTTCTTCTGGGTGATACTGATTCGGAAGGTATACGGGAGTGAAGGGAGGGTGTAGAGCGTTGAGGGGAGGAAGGAAAAGCAGCGAGAGACGGAGAAGTTCCGGCAAGAAATCTGCCAGGAGTAGAACCTTCGGAGGCTCCTCTTCGAGGTAAGAGAGTTCTGCGAGTCGTTTCCTTGGTCGACACGAATTCTGCCTCGAGTGATTTCGCGAGTTGGGAGGCCAAGACGGTTTTCTCCTCGGTCGCAACTCGCGAGATTGCAGGTTGAAGGAGTTTGACGACCCGTTCTCGGTCACGACGGTCACTGAGAGAGTCGAAGACGGTTTTGGTGATACGAAGAAGGTTGAGTCGAACGACAGCTTTTGTTGAACGTTCGATCCTGTCAACAATGCGTTTGCAGAATCCGGATTGAGTTGCGAGACGAGAAGTGAGGGGCGACGACGTCCGAAGGATCTGGGAACCGACGGAAGTCGAGGTCAGCAGGGCTCATAGCAAACGAGTTCAGTGGGCTGCATACCTTTTGGTAAGGTTCGAGCATCATTTCGAACACTGTGCCTTTCGTCGTGCAAAAAAGTCGGACGAGCGCATCGACCGCGTCCGATTCGAGTAAGCATCGCTCGACCCGTACAGTCTCATCTTGAAACCTGTTATCCATCGTGCTCATAACTTCACGTCAGTTATGATGAGGGAAAGAAGAAAAAAAAACGAAGCTTTACCAAGAGAAAATCGCTTCGAGGGCAGCGTTGATCCAGTAAGGATCCTTCGAGAGGAGGTAAAGGTAGAACTTGAGTCCATCGTGTTGCCACAAACTATCCTCGACATTGCAAGGCGAGAGATTAGGCATTATCGACACGAAGTTGAAAGGGATCAAGACTGACAGTTTACGAGTGACGCGAGAATCCAAGTGACCGAAATCGCAAAGAATCGGCAGAGCAAACTGTTTGAGAGGAGAGTTGTCGAGAACGATTTTCTGGAGGATCGGGATGGCGCCAAAGCTCGCCGCTTCTTCCTGTCGAGTTTTGGATAACCGACACAAATTGAACAGAATGTGAAGTGTGTGGTTTTGGATCTCCTGTTTAGCCATCACAGTGGACTTCAGCCAACTTGAATTACGCAACTATAGAGGTGAAAGCTCGTTCTTACCGCGGCGATTCGACC
Source organism: Sporobolomyces salmoneus (assembly GCF_050403485.1). Taxonomy (NCBI): domain Eukaryota; kingdom Fungi; phylum Basidiomycota; class Microbotryomycetes; order Sporidiobolales; family Sporidiobolaceae; genus Sporobolomyces; species Sporobolomyces salmoneus. The sequence continues at coordinate 15,342 of NW_027481142.1, forward strand.
TTGGATCGGTCTACTTGAGATTTCGATCAAATTCTCGATCGTGTTGGCATTCTGTAGAACGTCGAGAGCGCTCGGGAGCATCGACAGGTTCTTGATTGTCTTGAGGAGCACAGCGAGCAGGTCGTTTTCGAGTAACGAAGCAGCTTTGATCAACCCTGCATAATCCGCAGGTCCTCCGGTCAGAGACACCGCATACGAGAGAGAGAGAGAGAGAGAGAGAGCGGAGAGAGAGGACGCACTGAGCGAGATGGCTCGAGTAGCCATCGCTTGTTTCACCTTGTGATCGGATTGGGCGAAAAGAAGGAGGATTTGAACGATCTTGACTTTTGCCGATTCAGCCAGGTCGTCGTCATCTCCGCACACGCTGATCAATGCGCTCGACAACGGTTCGAGTAGTCCTTCTTGAGCTAGCAGGCGACAGAAGTCGTTCCTTGGGGCTGGACCCTAAGGAATCGAAATCGTTTCGAGGGGTTAGAATCGCCGTTTTTCGGATTCAGACAGGGTGACTCACATTCATCTCAAAAACTCGGGCAATCCCGTCGACCGCCATCCAGACAAAGTCTCGACCTTCGTCATCTGAAATCAGAAGTGCGGAAAAGTGAGAATACGGTCAAAATACGAACTCATGCAGCACTCACAAGTATCGTCCAGCATGTCGACCAGTGTTCGCAAACCTCGACAGGAGACAAACATTTGCAGCTGTTTGACGAGGTCAAATTCGTTCAGACACGACAGGAAGCCCAAAACGAGGAATGAAGACGTACGGTGAGCAACGACGTGCGACACAACTTCCCAATGAAAAGAGCAGTCTCGAGTCGAATCTCGCGAGAGTATCTCTTCGAAGCGAAAGACATGACAACAGGACACCCACCGACAAGCTATGTAGATCATCGAATGCAAACAATGCGGATCAGCGTCGCTTGAACAGATTCGCGGTCAATCGAGGTCTGAGGGGGAAGTACTCACGGCCAATTTCTCAAGCTCTGCAGCGTCGGATTCAACAATCTGTGCGAAAGTGGAAGATTCGAGAATGTAGGTGAACGGAAGGTTCAATGGAGAGCAAGACGCTTCGAAGACGTACAAGGTTTACAATCCGGAGGAAAATGGCGAGAATTTCTCTCGAACGAGCGATTTGCAAAGCTTCGACGATGACGAGCGTGCCGTGACGTTTCTTGAAATGTGTTCTTGCATCTTGAGAGTCCTCAAGTAGACCCGTCTGTGTAAGAGATACAGAGAGGTGAGCAGAGTTGAAGCAAGAATCCATAGGGGTCATCGAACTCACGATCTGCAGTGCCGCCTCTCGAACCTCGTAGTCATCGAGTTTGCCGCTTTCTACAGTATCCAGCAAATCCTCGACGAGAGCGCACTGTCTCGCGACCTGGTCTCGTAGAAGATTCGCTTCCAGGTTGTGCTCATCGAGCTCATACGCCGTCGTCGATGTTTCGTTCACGGACGAGAACGGATCTTCGTCGTCAGAATCTTCGTCTCCGAGCTACCCGAGGCGCGCGCGGAATGACTCGTGAACAATTGGAGCAAAATTCGGTAGAAGAAGGCGGACTTACCCAAGATTTCGACGAGAGATGATGCTGCAGTTGTAACGATTCTAGTTTTCCTTCTATCAGCGACGCAATTGAGCTGTCAGAAAAGAATCGAACGCGAGCGCGCGAGCAAGGACCGTCAGGACTCACGATTTTCTTCTCCAGTGCCTTTCGCGAACAAATCTGAATAGTCTTCGACGTCGTTCTCGAAGAAAGTTGACAGACTCGAACTTGACCGAGTGAGTCTCATAGGCGAAGTGGGTGATTGAGGGCGCGGTCCGGAAGAGGCCGCCTCGAGTGCGTTCGAGCTGGGATCGGGGCGCAGCAGAGCTTGTTCGGCTTGAGTCTTCTGTTCCATCGCGATCTCCAAGTCAAGATCGTGACCAGGATGAGACCATTCTGAATTACTGACCTTGAAACTGTCGACTTTCGTATCAAAAGGATCGCTCTGTCCCTCTGGGACGAGGTCCGAGTAATCTTCTACGACCGTTTCAAGTCCCTTCTGAGCTGTGGGAAGAATGCTTGCTTTGCGAGGAGTAGCTCTGATCGTGAGAGAATTCGTCGAATTTGAATCTTCGTCCGAATCGTCATCTTGAGGAGCTTCGTCCGAGACCAAAGTTTCGCGATCGAGTGCTATTGGAACGAAACAAGAACTGTCAGAAACCGCTTGAAGATCAGAGACGTAAGGAGACATACCTTCAATTTTGGTGATCGAGAGACCACCTTCAAAATCGCTATCCCAATTATCGCTTTCCTTCTCCCCGACCACCTCTTCCTCTTCGTCGTCCAAGTCAATCGTAGCATCCGCCTTTCGCAACGGTACCTTCTTGCGCAATCGATCTTTCGGCTGGATAAGGGTGAGAGGGAGCCCGAGACCCGCTCCTCGTCGACCAGCGACGAGAGACGGTCTGAGCCGGGGAGGAGCCGTGGATGATTCTAGAGATCGGTTGGATAAAAACTCTGGACTACGTTGAAGTATCACAGGAGAATTCTCATCAGATAGCGAAGCTGCGAGAGGTCGGGGAGATCGCGGAGGTTTCGTAGTCGGAGTTGCTGTCGGAGGGGAACGATTTTAGCCTTGGAGCAGGACGAGACACGCAGAGGTAGATAGTTCAAAGAACACACCTTTGAGAGCTTCGTTCCACTGCTGAACTTGTTGCACCGTGTCGTCGTAGGAGCTGATCGGATTATTTCGAACCGATTCGTGTTCCGTCCTCTGACCCTCAACTTCGTCACGACTCCGATCTCGAGATTGTGCTTCTTGCTGCTTCTTCGCGACGGTCATCCAAGGGTGCCTCAACAACTTCCTCGCACCTATTCTCAAGTTGCCGTCCTTCTGGAAACACTGAACGAGGAAGTCCCTCACGACCGCACTAGCTCCTTGGGGTATCGGAGGACAGTCATCGTTGACAATTCGGAAAAGGGCTGGCATCGGATCGAGAAAGTGGTAGGGAGGTTTGCCTGTGAGAAGTTCGATTACGAGAGCTCCTAAAGACCAGATGTCGGACGCTGTTGTCGCTCCGGTTTGATCGACCACTTCAGGCGCCATCCAATAGGGCGAGCCTACGACCGCCGAATCTGAGGGACCTCCTACTCGAGTTGCGACTCCGAAATCCGCGACTGAGAAACGAAGCGACTCAGCACGGGTACTTGAAATATGACGTTCGTGTGTCACTTACGTTTGATGTTGCCTTCCTTCGTGGCGAGGATATTACTCCCCTTGATATCTCGATGAATTACTCCCTGATCGTGAAGGTACAACAGACCTTGCAGCACTTGCAATGTGTACAAGCCCGCGAGGGATTCCGGGAACCTTCCAAACTTTTTGATGATCGCCGAGAGTGAACCATTTTCGCAGTATTCGAGGATGATATAGAGAGCTGAATCGGTTCGAGCGTAACCTCGATATTGAACGATGTTTGAATCTGCAAAGAGTCGAGTTAGCGGTCTCCCGTGATACGTGCAGAGAAAGAGTTCTCACTCACGATGTAGGTTCTTGAGCAAATCGATCTCTTGCTGCAGGAGGAAGACTCGGAGGAGGTGAATATCGGGGAGAACCCGCGAAGATGTTACGACTCACCATGATGTCGGGCAGCTCTGATCGAGCGATATGCGATAGATCGATCTAGCGAGCGTTTGTACCAAGCGTCAGCGCATCGTCGCAACAGACGAACGGGACAGCTGAATGTTTGACGAACCTGTTTCACGGCGCATGTTTCTCCAGTCGACCCTGCCAACGCACAATCATGTCAGCTCTGCAGTAGGAATCATGATTTGAGACCATTCGACCTACAATTGAGAGCCTGTCCGAAAGTTGAACGATCCGGGCAGAAGCAAGGGGGGAAGACAGATCAGCGCGAGTTCCTGCTAGGTGGGCGCAGTCACTCACCTTGTATACAGATCCGAATGCACCTTGGCCTAGCTTCTCGGCTAGTTTCTGTCGGGAGAGCGGAAGGAGCGTGAGTGGGGAGAGTCAGCTGGAGAAGGGAATAGGAAGAACTGACGAAGTTGGGCAAGGAGGGAGTCTGTAGAGGGTCCTCATGAGGTAAAAGGTTCCCTCGTGACATCCTGAACAGACGCGAGAGGGAACCAAAGATTGAATGTCGAGTGAAAGAAGCCTAACGAATTTGGATTCGAAGTTTCTTGACCTCTTCATCTCGCATCGACGACTATGGCGACGACTCTCGCTGTAGCGAATGCAGCAGTGAACCCAGCATCGAATGCGAACCGACCTGCACGCCATCGACCCCAAAGGAACGAACGAGAAAAAAGAAGAGCAGCTCAAGCAAAGAAAGATGCCGTCGTCCCTACCTCGTTAGAAGACACGGTAGACAGCGTAGAACAGAACCAGTTGGATTGGCTACCCTTGGCAGATGCTCACACGGCACCTTGTCCAGTTCTCTTCTCTCCAGACTCGGAGTGAGCTTTTTCTCATCTCTTCTCTCGCGAGCAGGCGACGTTAGGGCAGGGCTGACTAGTGGAAAATCCTGTTGCGTAGATACTACTTCATCACTTCAGGGTCCCATGTCAAAATCTATTCGAGCGCAACAACCGAACTCCTCTCGACTCTTTCGAATCGATCTTCCCTCATTTCTTCCCTCCGAGGCAAGGTTTCGACTATCTTACTCAACCCTTCAAACCCTCGGCAGTTGGTAGTCGGGTCGACGGATGGATTCGTCAGGGTGTGGGATTACCTCGAGGGAAAATTGTTGCGAACGCTCGATTGTCAATCTCCTGTCACTCTCGCTACAGCTCACCCTTCCCTTCCCGATCAATTGTTCGTCGCCCTCGCCAACCCTACTCTCAAGAAGGATCAAGCGGAGAACAAACAGGGCAAAGGAATCGAAGCTGGAGAAGATTTGGCGGGGATTTACATGATTTCCCTTCGACCGAAACGATCTCAAACTCCTTCGGCAAACGAACCCCGAACAGCTTCTGATCCCTCGACTCCCCTTCCCCCTTCACGAAGAATTCGACTCGCCCTTCCTCGAATCGTTCGATCCCTTTCCCTTTCCCCGGACGGATCGACTCTCATCTCCTTGAACCCTCACGCGATCAATGTCTGCAAAACCTCGGCCTTGCAGCAAGGATTCACTCGAACCATCCCAGTCGATGGCGAAGAATTGACGGCTCTCGCTTTCCATCCCGCCGAAACCTATTTCGCAACTGGAAACACGAAGGGTCAGATTCGCCTCTGGTACAACGTGCTCGAACGCCCTTCTTCCGACGAGAAAGATACGCAACAAGTCGAGAAGAAGAAGAAGGTAGCCGCACCAACGACTTCACTCCTTCACTGGCATGTTCACCCGATCTCCTCGCTCTCGTTTACTCCGAACGGAGCTTATCTTCTCTCGGGAGGTCAAGAAGCCGTCATCGTTCTCTGGCAACTGCACACGAACCATCAAGAATACGTTCCTCGTCTAGGAGCACCGATTCAAACCCTGACTGTTGTCGATGGAGGTCGAGAGGGAGGGGAACAAATGGTTGCAGCGAGATTGGCCGATGGCAGTATCGTGTTCGTGGGAAGTCAGAGGCTCAAGATTGAGAAGACTATCGCTGGTCTCAAGTCTGGTGAGTCGCCGTGCTCTCTCTGTTTGTCTCGGACGGTGAAGCTAATTTGTCGATTCCTTGCTCAGATTCGATCGCTACACCGACTTCGTCTCGACCAAACCACCCTATCCCGCTCGCAGTCGACCCGTCGAATGCAAACCTCGTCCTTCCATCCGGTCACCCCTCTTCTCTCCAATTCTACTCCCCCTCGAATGACTCCCAAGTGCTCGAACTCGAGATCTCCCCTTCGAACCGAGTCAGTTCTGCTACGGACAAGGTAATTGAGCCCACAAGGGTCGAGCGAGTCGCGTTCTCGACACCGGAACAAGGTAACGGAGGTTACTGGATGGCGACTGTCGACGAATGGCAAAGTGGAGATTATCATCCCGTTCGACATCTCAAGTTCTGGAGGAACAAAGGTGATAGCCAATCGTGAGTCTTTCTCCCGATTATCTGATCCGCTCAGACTCGCGATGAGCTGACCTGTTTGCTCTGAAATGATAGCTTCTCACTTTCGACCCGAATCGATCGTCCTCATTCCCACCCACTCACTTCGCTCTCCTTCTCTCCCTCTCCCGCCCAGCCTATCCTCCTCACCACTTCCCTCGACTCCTCGATCAAGTTGTGGTCCTACGCTGCGTCGGCGTGGCATTGTCGTACCGCTCTTTCTCGTCGCAACCTCACCCCTCTCGCATCAAATTTTTCGAAAGATGGATCAATGTTCGCGGTCGCTTTTGAGGATTCGGTTGGAGTGTGGAGTACTTCGAAGGCGGAGGAGATTTGTACCTTTTCGAGCAGGACGGTTGGCAAGCCGAAGGAAGTTGTCTTTGCGGGAGAAGAAGGAACTGAATTGGTTGTCGTCGGAAGCGAGGGACTCGCTTGCTGGGATCTTTTGACGCTCGAAGGTGAGCCCACTATTTCTCAAATCGTTACCTCGAGTCAACTAAGCTAACGATTATCTTTCCTCCAGAAACTTTCTCGTCTTCGGTCGAGTACTCGACTGTCGCGGCATCTGATTCCTCCTCGGCCCTCCTAGCCGCCGAGGTGTCATCCTCCATTGCGTACACTTCTCTCTCGTCCCTTCCTCTCGGCAACTCTCCCTCGTCCTCGTCCTCCTCAGTCCGCACTGTCCCCTTCGCAATCTCTCAATCCGTCTCGCTCCCTTCGACATCAACCTCGTCCGATCCTTCTCTCGCCGTTGTCGACTCTCAATCGCGCGTCTTGCTCGTCGGTCCTCTCGCGAAGTCATCGGGCTCGATCGCACCATCTCGTCTCCCCCAAGCGAACGAAGGTCAGCAACGATTATTCGACGAAATCTTTGGCTCAGACGACATCGCCGCCCCCTTCAAGTCGACAGCAATCAATTCGAAGGGCAAGGAGAAGATCAAACTCGATGGAGGATTGGAGATTCTCGAGACTCCCGCTCACTCTCTTCCCCCGGTCAAATTACTTTGGCGTTCGATGTTACTCGCTGCTCCTCCCCCTCCTCAACGAACGGACGAGACAGAAGGAAACGTCATTGGAATGGAGATCGAGGTCGACGAACCCGAGAACGTTGATGGAGATCGAACAATAACGGAAACCCGTTACAACGAGTTTTCGTCAACATCGCTTGCTGATATCTTCAGAGCTCGACTCAAGCTAGGTGAGCATCAACCCTATTCATCCGTTTCGAGATAATGCTAATCCTTAGACCGCTCGTCGCCGTTTCCCTTTTAGCCATTTAGAACACCGTAGTTAGCTAAAGTCTCACTCATCGTGCAAGCATGTTGTCTATCTTCCTGGATCTCTCCTTTGTTCAGCGGTCCTTCATGTACTCGCCGAGAAAAGCACAATCTCGCCGCGCGAGGATGCTTCCTAGTCTTGAGTGCGTACAAGCAAATCAGTGCGAGAGTCAGCAACCTTCGGACCCCACTTGCAACTCGTAGTGCTAGCTTCAAGCTAGCTTGATCCTTTCGTAGCCCAGCGGGCGTTGTCGAGCGACAGCGAGCTCAACCTTTCCGCTTTTACGGAAAACTCCAACGACTCGAGCTTTTCTCACCTGTCAAGCCTTTAGCTTCGTTGCTCTCTAGCAGCGAGTCTCTCAATAGTAAACGACCTTCAGACGATGGGACGGGTCAAGGGAGCTAGTTTGAGGGATTGGATTCAAGTCTCTTTGGGAATACTACTGCTAAGTTGTGTGAAAAGATATATACTTTCTCTTTCTCTTTCTCTATGTACCATGACCAAACCATCTCCTCTCCCTTACTCTCCAAGAGCGTCGGAAACGTTCTTCCTCCATTTCCTCTGCAATTCGATACACTCCTTGAAAATCTCGTATTTGACCTTCAATAGTTTGAGTTCTTTCTCGGATGCCGAAGGGTGAATCGTGGTACCGGGTTTCGACATACGAATCTATTCTCCCAGGTCACGTCTCATCAGCTCACCGAACAGTAGAAAGCGAGAGAGAGAGAAAGAGAACGGACCATGTTACCCCATAAGTTCTCCTTCATTCCAAACGAACTTTCCTCCGCCTTCTTCTGACTATCCAATCCAGCTTGTCCTCCTAGCCGTTGAGCTTCTTCAGCAGCGGCAGCTCCCAACATGGCGGAACCCAATACGACCGAAGCTGAATGAGAGTGAGGAAGTTGAATAGGAATGTTACAAATGTCGGCGATCAAACTCATCAGGAATCGATTCTTGACCAATCTACAATCGCATACCGTCTCAACAGTCAGTCAACGAGACCGTCGAATAGGAGAAAGTGGGAGTGGACTGACCCTCCGGACATGAAAATCGATTTGATCTGATGTCCCTTCTCATTCATCTCGTCGATGATTTGACGAGTTTGAAGAGCGATTGCTTCAGCAGTCGCATAGTATCGCAAGGCCAGGTCTCCGACCGTCTTGTCCAAAGCCATTCCGATCAACATTCCCCTCATGCTAGGATCGGCCAATGGCGAACGATTACCTGTCATTCATTCAGCCGCTCGAATCAGGTCGGACATCAACAAGAGAGAGAAAGCGGGTGATTAGCTTACCGTGAAGATCAGGGTAGAGGTAGTAGTCCTTCGTCAAGTAACTCATAAAAGGTACTCCCTTTTCTTTAACCATTTCCTCTAGAATCGTCGTCAAGAGCGCGAAGATATTCGTCCCTTGTTCCTTCGCTACTTGCTTAAGTTTCTCTGAAGCTGGATGAGTATCAATCATGAAATCGAGTAATTGTCCCGTCGAAGATTGTCCTCCTTCGTTCATCCAATCTGTTTGTCTCTCACGCTCAATCAGCGCATGTCCTGAGAGAAGGGGATTGAGCTCGAGAGAACGTACAGCCAGGGAAGATAGCGTGTTTATAAGGACCCCATACTCCGGGAACGAAAACTGGATCTTCAGACTGAACGATGTGACAGGTCGAAGTTCCTGCGATTGCTGCCAATCGATGCCTCGAATCAGATAATTCGGTAGTCGTTTGTCCTTCCATCGGGGCTGCGACAGTTCCAACCCATCCTGCGTAGCTATTCATCGAAACGAGAAACGAATCGTCAATATCGAGCTCGAAGGGAAGAGGAAAGGGATGAATGAGGTCGAAACGTACGCGTCGATAACGGCAGAACCTACAGCAGTTCCTTCCTTCAATCCTAACTCTTGGGCGGCTTTCGCAGAAAGTCCTTTTCCAACTGGTTGACCAGCCGTCAAGATCAATCCGTTCTTGCCTGGGATTCCTCCGACTTGAACGAAGTCGTTCTTGACCTGAATCGCACCTCGAACAACTCCATCAGAACTTGAGAGTATCTTTGAGCGAGCGGGAGGAGAAAAGCTTTGACTAACGAATTCTTCCAACCCGATTTCTTCGAAAAACTCATCGTTCCATCCTTTCGAACCCTCGACTCCAGGAGGGACGTACGAGCATTTACACGCGAGGGAGCAGTTCGAACGAGCGAGATCTGAGGTCGCTCGGTACGAGAGCCAATCGGGGAGATCGAAGAACATGCAGGAGGAGAAGAGGGAAGACGGCATGTGGTTCTTGAGCCAGAGCATCTGAGCGAGAGATACGTGCGACGTCAGGAGATGTTACTCAAGGTAAGAGGACGAGAAAGGGCAGCTTGAAGACGTACTTTGGGAACTTCCATCTCGAGTGAAATCGTCTTTCCGACATAATTGAGCCATTTCCTTTTTCGCATGAAGTGTAATTCCCGTCAGCACGACATCAGTTGTCAAGCAACGCCTCGAGATGAACTCACGACTTTGTCGAATTGATCTTTTTCGCTTCAGCCCCGGCACGATGATCCGCCCACAAGATAATATCCCTCTTCTCCTCCTCCTTCGTTCCCTCCACGAATCCCTTTCCCTCATAAGTTCCAGGAGTAACGGAAACAGGTTCCCCTGATTCGATATTCGCAACTACGAGGGAACAAGTAGCGTCGAAACCGATTCCTTTTACTGAACTCGGATCGACTTGGGACGATTTCAAGACGTCTCGACAGGCTTGACTGATGCAACTCCAGACTGCACGACGCTCTCACGCTCGTCAGTTGTGAACACGCAAAGCAGGAGAGAGTAGGGAGAGAAAGGGGAGCTGACTTTGTCCAGAAGATTGTTCAAAGATATCTTTATCTTTTTCATCCCTCCATGTAGTCGTGTTGTAGGTAGATTCAGCTACGATATCACCTTGATCCGAAACCAACGCGGCTCGGGCAGAGCCGGTACCGCTTCGAGGGATCAAAATTTTCGAGGAGAGGAGGGAGAAGCGTCAGAGTTGTGGGGGGAGAGAGGGAGGGGGAACAGGAAGGAGGGGACTCACACGTCTACTCCAATGTAATAAGATGTCATAGTTGTAATGTCGAGAGAGTTTGAGGGAAAAGTGAGGGAGAGGAAGGAGCAGAACGAGAAGAACGGTGAGGTCATTCCACTTTTTTATGTTCTCGAAGGGAGTCATTCTGGTCAAGGATAGACAATCGAGGTCTCCAGGTTACGGCACCTCGCAGAAAGAGAAAGCGTAGCAAAAAAACGAGTTGTCGAAAATGCAAAATTTCGCAAATTCGAATCAGAACAATCTACCAAGAACGTCGTCCAGCTGTTTCCTACTCCCAGCCCTCTCTCCCTTACCTTCCTCGTTCCCACCGTCCCCGCCCTGCCCTTGATTTCCAGAGACCGCTTGTCTCTGCCTGAATTCCCTCTTTTTCCTCTTATTCTTCCCTTCCTTCTCTCCTCCAGCAGCTCCCTCTCCTCCTCCTCCTTCTCCAATAGACCCAGTACCTTCGACTTGATTCTTCGACTTGTTCCTCGATGCCGCTTTCTCCTCGATTTTGTTTGAGACTCGAGCTTTTTCGACCGCCGACAAGTAGGATTCTTGTTCTTGTTTCGAGTGGTTCAAATGGAACCTCATTAAACTCGTTTGAGTAGCTCTTTCCAACGCTAACAACCCACCTTTCACAAATCAGCAACTTTCCCCAAGAATCACAGAAGGAGAAAGAGAGTTGATTGAGAACTCACCAACTTGTTCCGACAATTGATCCCACCTGAACCTCGGTAAATACTTCATAGTCCAAACGTCATCATGCCATTTATCACTCTTCTTCCCTCCAATATTTTGGGCGTTCAACATTTCCGCGACGGAACGAGCGACTCGTTTGTCGAGGAATTCGATCCATCCTTCTTTGAAATTATGACTTTGATGCCTTTCTTTCTGTTTGAACTTCTTCTTCAAACTCACTTCTGTAGACACTCATCAATCCCTCATCAGTCCCGAGTACTACTTGTAGGAGAGAGGGATGAGACGTACCTTTGTTGGCGTCGGCTCTTGCGAGATAAATCCTCCCAACTTCCCCAAACTGACTCAACAAATGTTTAACTTTACCGGGACCCATTCCCGGTGGAATCCTACTGAGGTAGATCAATCCAGGTTGTTTCACTTTCTTATTCGTCGTGGTCGTTCCGGAAGAAGTCGAACTGAGATGTTTTGGAAGTAAATGAGAGGGGAGGGGTTGTCGGGGGAACGTAGAGAGTGAATCTTCATCCTCCTTAGCTGCTTCCGGTTGCTCGATGTGGCTGGCTTGCTCAGGGTCTTCCCCGTCCGAGGCTTGATGAGAGAGGAAAGAAGAGAATCGATCATCTTCTTCGACTGGGACTGCAGGGACAGACTTGCGTTTCTTGTTCGAAGTAGTAGTAGAGCTTGTTGATGCTTTCAATGGTGAGGAACCTGGCATATCGAAAGTGGAGAGAGTGGTAAAGGAAAAGAGAGAAGATCGAGAAACTTTCCCGTTCGCTTCCTCACCGTTCACTCGAGACCTACTCTGGAGTCTCTGAGTTAGTTGTATACACAGTAGACTCGACAGTGAGTACCCCTTTCCCTTCCTCGAGCGTGACAGCATACAGTCGATTAAACTTTCTCTCCTCATCTTCATCTAGCCACTCTCCCTTCAGTACCTCGTACCCGGAGCCTTCCGACGCAGAAGCAGAACATACAGCAGCAGAACGACAGAACAGACCCGTCTTTCCAGCCTACTCCCGATCTTCCACTCCGAACTCGACTCGCCTCGATTCGCCTCATCTCCCCGCTCTCTCTTCTATCGCTATCAACCAGACACGTATAAGATCAAAGCATGGGTGTCCCAGCTCTCTTCCGGTAAGTCTTCTCTTCGTCTAGGTCCATACACTCGCTCTTCCCGCGAAGCCTCTCTCTGACCCTTTGGCTTCTCTCTCCCACTCCCTCGTATGTAGATGGCTCTCTCGCAAATATGGCAAAATCGTCATGCCAGTGATCGAAGAATTTCCCGTGAAAGTTCCTTCAGCATCAGGAATCGAAGGAGAATTCGATGAAATGGTTCGTTTTCCCCCTCCCTCCCTTTGCTCTGCTCTCGCTCCCTCTTTCTCGAGGAAGGAAAGGACTGACTAGTGTTGATTTTGGGGGAGGATTTAGCCAGTAGATATTTCGGGCCCAAATCCAAACGGGGAAGAGTTTGATAACCTGTATTTGGATATGAATGGAATTGTGCATCCATGTACTCATCCAGAAGGAAAAGTGAGTCCTCTCTCGCCTCAAACTCCCTCTCATGACAATGGCTGATCGAGGTATGATCGTTTGTGGTTTTAGCCTGCACCCAAAAACGAAGACGAAATGATGAAAGAGATTTTCGCCTACACGGATCGAGTCGTCTCGATGGTACGACCCCGTAAACTCCTCATGATGGCGATCGATGGAGTTGCTCCACGAGCGAAAATGAATCAACAAAGATCTCGACGATTCAGGGCCGCACAAGAAGCGGAACAGAAGGAATCTGATCGACAGAACGCGATCAAGGAATGGGAAGCGATGGGAAAAGATTTGAGTGAGGAGTTCAAAGGGGAAAAGGCGTGGGATTCGAATGCGATTACTCCGGGTACTCCGTTTATGGATAAATTGGCAAAGAGTTTGAGGTATTGGGTTAGGAAGAAATTGAATGAAGATCCTGGTTGGGCTGGCGTGAGTACCTCTTTCCCTCCTCTCTCTCTCGCTCGTCCGTCGAGCTGAAGATACTTGATGGATTATGTAGTTGGAGATCATCATCTCAGATGCTTCAGTCCCCGGAGAAGGAGAACACAAAATCATGGATTTCATTCGTCGCCAACGAGCTCACCCTCAATCTCACAATCCAAACACTCGACACGTCATCTACGGTCTCGACGCGGATTTGATCATGTTGAGTTTGGCGACTCACGAACCTCACTTCAAAGTTTTGAGGGAAGACGTTTTCGCCGATGAGAAGAAGAAAGGAAGAGGTTGTCATAGATGCGGTCAACCGGGTCATCATTCGAAGGATTGTACAGGTACGTTTCGTCTCCTCACTCTTCATGACGAAGAAGCTTCTGCTGACCTGTGAGTTTCGACAGGGGAAGTAAAGAAACCTGAAGCCGACTTGACACCGAAAGGAGCCCCTACTCCTCTCAAACCCTTCATCTTCCTCGACGTCGCTATCCTTCGAGAGTACCTCGCCGTCGAACTATCGGCCCCTACTCATTCATTCCCGTTCTCTCTGGAACGTGCGATCGACGATTGGGTATTCCTCATTTTCTTCGTCGGGAACGATTTCCTCCCTCATTTACCGAGTCTCGAAATTCGGGAAGGAGCGATCGATACCCTGATGGGGATTTGGAAATCGAGTTTAGAGAGGATGGGGGGTTATTTGACGGAACATGGGAAAGTTAAATTGGAGAGAGCTCAAGTCATTTTGGAACAATTGGCGATGAGGGAAGATGAGATTTTCAGGAAACGACGAGAAGGTGAGTCACTTCCATTCTGAATCTTTGTGCGCGGGGATTGAGAAAGGGTTGATAAACACAGCCGAAGAGAGACAAGATCGAGCCGAAAAACGACGAAAGATTGATCGTGAAGCACGAGACAACGCTCAAGCTAATTCGATTAAATCTTCCGCCTCTAACCATTCTCAACTCGGTGCCGGTAACACTCATTCGGGAGGAATCGATTACGTCGAAGTGAAACCTATCCCTTCCTCGACCGCGACCGCGACAACTTCGGGACCTGGAGGATTGCCCGCGAAACCTACTTGGGCTGCAGAAGCCGTCGAAGCCCCCAACACGAAGAGCAAGGACGTTTCGAGTTTGATTGGAGATAACGCTTCGATCGTTGCGAATCGAAGAGCGATTAGGATGGCGGGGTTGAAAGCTTCGGATACGAAACATTCTCTCGAATTGACCGCTGTTGGATCCAGTTCAGGAGGAGGAAGAGGAGGAGGTTCAACGACAGCAGCGCCTCAAGAGGAGGTCAAGGTTACGAAAGAAGAAGATGAAGAAATGAAGGAGGAGAAAGCAGCGGAAGAGAAAGGGTTGGAAGAGGCGAAAAAGAGTAATCAATCGGCGGCTGCACTTCTCCGAGCTTCCCTCTCTGCCGAATCACTCGAGACGGGAAAGGAAGAATCGACGGTGACAAGTCCAAGGGGAACGAAACGTAAAGCCTCTTCGACACCGGGTAACGAAACTCCGATCGATGAAGAAGCGGGAGAACAAGAATCCGATGACAAAGTGAACGCATTCCTCGCCGACTCTTTACTCCCTCCTACTCCTGCGACTGTCGCTGGTTTGGGCGCTCAAGTTCCGCCAGAGTTGAAACCGATGGGAAACAACGTCGTCGAACAAGAAGATACCGTCAAGCTGTGGGAACCTGGATACAAGGAACGTTACTACCGACAAAAGTTTGGAGTCGAGTTGAGCGATATCGAGTTCCGTAAAGCGTGAGTTAGCTTCTCTTTCCTTCGTCACTGTACTTTCGCTGAATCTCCCTCGCTCTCTGCGATAGGATCGTTAAATCATACGTCGAAGGATTGTGTTGGGTTCTCGAATACTACTACCAAGGAACTCCTTCGTGGCAGTGGTACTACCCTTACCATTTCTCACCGTTCGCGAGTGATTTCCTCGAAATGGGCAAACTCGACATCAAATTCGAGAAAGGAACTCCGTTTAAGCCTTACGAGCAACTTATGGGTGTTTTCCCCGCCGCTTCGTGAGTCTCTTCTTCTTACCGACTTTCTCTCGAGCTCTCGCTCACTCTCATTCGTTCGTAGGAAAATTCATTTACCTGAACCTTTCCAAATCCTCATGACCGACTCTGATTCTCCCATCATCGATTTCTACCCGAAAGACTTCCACATCGACATGAACGGGAAAAAGATGTTATGGCAAGGAGTCGCCCTCTTACCGTTCATCGATCAAGATCGACTCCTCACGGCGATGGATACGAAATATCCCGAATTGACCGAGTTTGAGAATCAACGAAACACGATGGGGACTGATACGATCATCGTTGGAAGTAAACATCCTTTGTATGATTATCTCGAAGGATTGTATGGAAAGAGAAAGGCGAAAGAGGTGAGTTCTTTCCTCTCGTTTTTCGCTTCGAGGATCTCAAGCTGATTTCCTTCCGTTCAGCCTGTTCCTCTCGATACGAAACGAAGTAAAGGAATCTCGGGAGCAGTCCTCCCCGACGATTCGATCCCGGGAACGACGTTCGATTCACCCGTCGAAGGACTCCCCGATATTCTCAACGACGAAGCGATTTCCGCAACTTTCGAATTCCCCGACCAAACGACTCCTCATCGATCGATGCTCTTACCTGGAGTTCAAGCCGCTCGAGCCGTCTTGACTCCTTACGATAAGGATCAAGTGAGAAGGGGAGGAGGAGAACGTCAAGAGAGTAACGGATTCCACGCGATGAGACACAGGGATCAGAGTGGTCCTGGATTCACGAAGAACCAGAACCGTGGACCTCCGCCTCAACAGCAACAACACTACCAACAACAACAACAGCCGTATCAGTCGTACGGAGGCTATCAAGGAGGAGGAGGAGGAGGAGGAAGTTATGGATACGGAAATCAAGGGAGTGGAGCTGGAAACTCGAGGGATCCTTACAACGGTTATTCTTACGATCCTAGTTCGAGAAGTCAAGGTGGTGCTTACGGCGGTGGATACGCAGGATGTAAGTCGAAACTACCTGCCTGGAAACACGGAACGAAGAAACTGACGCGATAAATCGATGATAGATTCTGCTCCTCCTGCTGCACGACCACAAGGATCCGGTTACGCTCCTCCCCCTCCCGCTGCTGGTTATCGACCTCCCGTTCTTCCTTCAAACTACATGCCTCCGCCACCACCTGGAGGCTATCGTCCTCCTCCTCCCTCGTCCGCTGGTCCCGGAGGAGCTCGCTATCCCGGTCAGCAACAACAACCTCCGCAATACGGTGGTTACGGAGGTTACAGCGGCTACCCTGGAGCAGGTCAGGGACAACAAGGAGGAGGAGGAGGTGGAAGGAGATACTGATTCGCGCATTTCTGAGAAAGAGAAGTTTCATTCAATTCGCATTTTGTTCGAGCATCTTGTTTCCAAGTTGTCATTCATAAAACCCCACCATTGTTTTATCTCTCTCTACTCTACCGATTGTACCCCGCTTCTACCTCACTGTTTGTATACCCTTAGCAATTGAAAGCACAATCTCGAAAGCGGACTTTGGTGCGAGAGAAATGAGGTTCAAATGGAATAGCAACAAACAGTAAAATGCGATGCAGAGTTACACAAAACGACGGGACTTTGTTCAAACTGCTCTTCTTTTCATCTTCTGCCTTCCCGAAGCCAACCAGATCGCCACGACCATCGCTGAAACGGCCATTCCGATCGTGAGCCTGAACGCGGGAGCGTAACATTCTCGTCCCGCCAGACATTGGATCGCCGGTTTCGAGAGTTCGTACAGTCTTGAGGAGGCCTCAAAGGTCGAAGGATGAGAACGAGAGTCGTAAATTTTACCGAAAATCAGGTTTGTCGTTTGACCTGCTCTCGGGAAAAGATGAGCTTTTAATCTGAGCGTAGGAAGTCAGGTGGATGTACCGAATAGAGCAGGAGCTAGAGCGAGGATCCCGTTCGTTCCCGAAAAGTTCTTCATTCCGAATCTTCAGTGTGATCCGAGTATGACCGTGTCAGCTCGTTCCTTTCGAAAGGGCTAAGATCGATTGCTGCTCACCTTTCGAGACCGATAATTCCGCTGATTCCGAAGAGAGATCCGTGAGCGAACCTGTTTGAAAGAGCAGTCACTGTGAGTTTTGAGGGAACGCCCACAGATGGACAAGACGGCTCACCCCAGAATAATCGTCGGTAAGACGAGACCACTCCAACCGTACACCGACGTTGCTCTATACGCGAAGACCTGACTCAGAGTCAAAACACTCGCCGTTTCCAACATCCACCAAACTCTACTGATCCTCCTGTTCTCCTTCTTGTGGTGAACGAAATAATCCGATCCGAACCCTGAACATAGTCGACCGAGAAAGTTGAAGATCGAGAGTAGGGATACGAGATGTGACTGAGTACGAGCGAGATCGAGATGCGAGAAATGAGAGGAAGAAGGAGAAGTTGTCGCGAGGGAACGGAGGACCGTTCCGAGGTTGTTGATGTAGCAGAGTCCGACGCCGGAACATAGACCGTTGTAGAGGAAGATTAGGTAGAAATCGAGTTCTTTGAACAAGGCCCAGCCGGATACGTTCAGATCTTCCCGAGGTTCGCTTTCAGGATTGACGAGCGGAGTCGATTCGGTAGGTTCGACCGGTTCTGTCGATGCTGGAGAGGATGTTGGAGCTTCAGGAGCTGGGCGAACGAAAATGACTCCGAGGAACATGCTGACAAAACAGCCAATCGCGATGAGGAGAAGAAAGCTCGGGGTCGTGTCTCGTCGGGTCGATCCAGAGTTGAGAAGCAGTGAAGAGAGTGTCGAGTCTAGCGTTGTGAGCGTTAGTAAGAGAGATCCATGGGCAGAGGCAGACAGACTCACAGAAGAATGCCGAAAGTCCGAAACCGCTGAGCACGATTGATAACGCTGCAGCTCTTCGTTTCTTGTACGATTTGGCGACAGTGTTTCCGGCTGAAGAGAGTCCAGCGGTAGATCCTGAATGATTCGAGGTCGATCAGCGATGCCTGCCAAAGTCGAGATGACGAGAATTTCGTCGAGCTCACCAATTCCGGTCAATAATTCGGCGAATACCAACCCTGGGACTCCGAAGGTCGCGAAAAGTGACCCTTCGGCATGGCCTCCCAGATAGAAAGCTCGAATAATGAGATCTACGGCACGAATAGAGGTCAGTTGGAAGCAAAACTTTCGATTCTTCGTGTGAAGACTCACATCCGGCGGTGAGAGCGAAGGCAGAAAAGATGAGGAGAGGCCGAGGACCTCTACGATCTACTATTCTACCGATGATAGGAGCTACAATCAGACGAGAGCCGAGGATCAGCCATTGAAGTCGCTCAACTTTCGAGCAGAAGTCTGCAACTTACAGCTGAGGTAAACTCCCATATTCCCCGCCGCGCCTACTGCATTCGTTTGTGTACTCGTTAAGCGTAATCTTGAAGCTAGCTGAGGTGCATAAGCTCTGGGATTTCGAAAGATTGGTCAGCCCGAACAAGCAAAGATCGAAGCTGGAAGAAAGGACGTACGAGAAGAGGTAGTTGAGGCCGGCACTGAGTGCGACAATGGTGGATACCGCGAGTACTACCTCGCGTTGTTTGAGCATATTTGGTCGAGTGGAAAAGATGAAGGAATCCCGAAAGATTCGGTCATCGAACAACAACTTCTGTTTTGCTCCGTAACAACGGTAAGCTACTGCTGCAGTTCTCGCTGACCGGGATCTAGTGAGCAGGCTGCGAAGACCGTAGAAAATCGGCAGTCATACGAGAAAAATCGTCGATTTTCGCTCGTATTCACGCTTTGACCCTCGTTCGCAACGTAACGACAAGGAATGGGTCCAGAAAGCTAGCTAGCTACAATAATAGTAAGTCATAAGGCTACAAAGCAACCGAAAGAAAGTGCTGAAAGAGCTAGTTTTTCCTCTCTTGACGACCCTTCTGGAGCTCTTCATCCTTTGAGCTGAAGCCCGACACTGCCTCTACCGGACCCTGGTGAGACAGACGTCTACATAATTGTACATTGATTGAGTTGCGGACCGCTGTGTTCGTCTTGGAACGGCGTGGTATCCCTGGAAAAACAGCAAATTCAGAGTCAGTTTCGCGTTTCTAGTGGCACTCAACGACTTTCAGGGTCGACTGATTACTGACAAACACAAATCAGTTTGAGCCAATCGGCCCTCGTAGATTTTGACAATCGCCATGACTTGACTCCTTCGCTCTTCAACGTCTCTTCGATGCTCCCCTTTCTGGTGTTGGTGACGTGGTACGGCGATAATATCGTAAGTGAGCCCAACGGCAGCTACTTGCAAGGATCTGAATCGGGAACGAAAGGAGTTATAGAACAGCCTTGGATCTGCCGAAAGAACGGGGATGTGCGCTTACGCTGTACCGTCTTGATCGATGATATGCGATCGGAATCTCACTCTCATTGACTGTGAACATCAAGATGACCGAGGCAAACTCAGCTAAGTCGTTGCGAAGAGAAAGGAAGACTCAGACCTCAAGCGAACTCGATGCTCACCTCAAACTTCGACCTGAACCTCGTGATCAGCTCTTCTAGCTCCTTCAGTCCATGCTCCCTCGTGTTCGCTCGGTGACTGTACGCTTCATGGAAGAGTCGTGGGAAATAATCTCTTCGCAATTCTTCGATCGAAGGACCCGGGACCGTCAAAATCGTCGAAATAGCTTCTTGTGCGAGAGCAAGGGGAGTATCTGGTTCTGGTAAGTTTCGAGTCGATTGGGAAGAGCTCGAAGCGCCGCGAGAGACAGCGGCATGAAGTCGAGAGAGAGGAAAAGCACGAGAGGAGATCGATGAACGAGGGGATGAAGGTTCGTCGGATGTCGAGGAACTGTTCGTGGATTGTGTAGCTGTTCGTAGAGGGGATAACTGGACCTTTGAACCTTCTGGGTCAGGTCGAGTGGAAGAGTTTTGAGTTGAGGAAGATGACGTCGCTTCCGGCGAATGTGTCCTGAACCGACCAAAGGGCATCCTGTATAGAGTTATCTGATATAGTTGAGAGTGTTTTTGGATCGAAGGAGAGGCAGAGGAGAGAGAACGAAGTCGTTCAACCTCTTTCATCAAAACCTCCCACTTGTCGACCGCACATGGTCAAGGTGAGCTCGTCGCTACTAGCCATACACTAAGGGACCTACCACTGATTTTCAGAGGGGGTCAGATCATCTGTCGCTGCGCTTGTTCCGTCTGTTCGCGAACTCATCGCTCCTTTGCTCCTCAACCCGACCCTCTCTCCGGTTCTCCTCCAAGCACGTCTCCAACCGGTAGCTCGTCACTCTCTGGAGAGGATGCGCCACTACCAGCTCGAAGGACGCCAGATTGGGTTTCGTTCACTCGAGATGGAAAGAAGCGGCGCTGGATTGTCTCGCAAGAAAAGTTACGATTCGTCAAACAGCTCTCAAAGCTCGAAGAAGCCATAAAGATGGGTCAGACGGGTGCTAGAGTAGAAGAGATCGTGCTAAACATCAGAAAACCCTCGAGTGGGAAAGAAGTGAAGAAGGAAGATTCAGTCGATCTTGCCCTCGAACGACTCTTCAAAGCTACGCAGGAGACGCTTACAACGATCAGGTTTCAAGGATTCGGGATCAATCTACTATCGTCAATCCCACAATCACTCGTCGAGTCCCTCACCTCTCATACGACGTTCGAAATTTCTCCTGTCGACGCCGCTTATGGACCCAAATCGGCGGGCTTGCTCACAGTCCTCCACTACTCTACATCGCTCAAGAACCTCATCGTTCAACCAAGGTCTCGAAAAAACATTTCCCTCGAGGAGTTACCTTTCAGCGACCTCAACTTCAGATTGGCTCTTTACATCGCGAGTTTCCCGCTTCTCGAACTCGTCAGATCCTCGATCGAAATCAGCAACACTATCTCCGAAGGTCTCAAAGAACTCCTAGGTCTGATCGAAAAGCTCCGAAGCACGAGCGAAACACCGCCGCAAGCTGCTCACCTCGAGTCACTCTCCTTTCCGTATCTCTCTTTCTCGCCAAACATCTTCCTCGAACTGATCAACAACAGTCTAACGTCTCTCACGAGTCTGAACTTCACTTCAATCATCGTCTCTGGCGAAACTCGCACGAATCATCGCGATTTCTTCACGGTGCTCTCGCTCCTGCTCGCTCCACAACCACTCGAGTTCACTTGGGAAGCCGGGTTGATCGATGCTGAAGACATCGACTTTACGCTGGTACCAGAAGAACCGTTCTGGGAGTTCCTGGGTCGATGTACGAAAGTGAGTTTCGATCTATGGTCCGCTGCTGTGATCCGAAACTGACGAAAAGCTGCGACGACAACAGCTCAGAAAACTGAGCTTATTGACGTCTCTCGTCTTCCCTCAAACTCCTTTATCAACGTCCTCCGAGCCTTCTTCTCTACCTGTCGGCGCGACCTCGTCTTCTCCTCGTCTATCACCGTCAGCCCGTTCAAAGTTCCACCTCCCCAGAGATCTCGAAGAGCTTCATATAGGAAGCGCAAGCATTGAAAGCAACTTCAAGAGGTTCGGCTGGTGGGTGAGAAGGATCGAACACCTCGTCAGTGGAATCCTCAGCTCCCCTTCGAAAACGACGACGAAGAAAGGGAGGAAGAAGAAGATGTGGAACGGGAAAGTGACGGCTTTTACGACTCTCTACACTCACTCTTCAACCTGAATCACATCACTTCTCCGACTCTGGGATGAGTTCCTTCACCATCGAAATTCCGTAAACTCGTCCTTTCCCTCCCTGCGACTTGCCGTCCCTTTCTCGCCTCAGACGTATTCCAGCGACAATTCCTTCGACTCAGCTCGACTTTGAGAGGTCAAGAGAACGACTTCGGCTCGGACGGCAACGACGGAGAGAAAACGACGGAGCAAGTCGTGATGCAGATCGTGTTGATCAGTTTCGTCACGCTGGACGACTTGGAGTTGACGAAGGAGCTCAGGATGAGTATGTAGGACGAGGAGTCGTCGGCGAAAGGCGAAGAGAAGGAAAGTTCTTTTCAAGTTTGAGCGTGAGGATGTAGGTGAATGCGAGGATGGGAGGGAATGTGAGACCGAACTCTGGTGAGTCAAGGTTCGTTCTCTTCGTGATCCTGTGTCACCTGGAAGACACTGACGAGTCGAGCGTGGCGAGTTGGTTTCCGTTCGTCCTCTTTCGGTGCTCAGTAGACGAGGTATGACCGAAATCCAGCGACAGCGGAGGAAACGAAGTGATTGGTACCGCCTGGAGAAGCTCAGCGAGGCCTGACTCCGTTGGATCCTGAGGGAAGACGAGGTGGAGAGGGAACAAGATGGTCTCGTGCGAATTTGAACTCAATCCAACTTTTTGTTGCCCTACTTCCGGTTCTCATCTCGTTACGCCGCAGAGCAAGAGCTGCGAGATAGCTGCAAAGTTCGCTCGGGGGCTCAAGAAGATCAAGTTGCAAGATTGCGAGCGCCGAGCGAAGCGATCGCTCTGCGCTTCAACCAACTTTCTTCCCGATTCTTCACTACACAACGCGCTCGCACAGAGCCCAGTCGACATCACCTCGAGTAGTCAGTCGCCGCCATTCCTCCCTCTATCGTGAAGTCGTCCTTCCGCTTCGCCTTTCCCTCCTTGATCTCTCGGCCTCTCTCCTTCCCTCCCTCCTCGTGCCGAAGCTTCGCGACTACCACCAGACCACTCAATCTCAAGGCATCTCTCTTACCACGACCTACCTCGGCCGCCTTCACTCTCACTCGGGAATCAGGAATGACCCGCTCTTCTCAACGTTACTCTGGACCTCCGCCTCGCTGTCCAGCTTCCCTCGACGATGTCCCACCTCAGTTGACTGAAGACCAACTGAGAGTACCGACGAGCGAGTTGTATTCGGTTGCGTTGGAGGAGTTTCACCGAACGAGACAGAATCGAGTAGCCGGAACCACGAACGGAACTCAAGAGGACAGAAGCAAGGCAGAGAGCACAGAAGAGGAGGCGGATGAGGTAGAGAGGTACGAACCGGATCCAACGAAACCAGATCGACCAACTCCTCGACATTTCGGTCTATACGCGAAAGAACGTTCAACTCTCGATTGGAGTTACCACGTTGTTCCTTCGAAAGCACGACAATCATTACAGGACGAGATTGTCAGTCTGGTGTTGGGGACACAGGTGAAAGAGTGTAGAGACGCAGGGGACGACGAACCTTGTAGAGTGAGCGGGACGGGTCAGGCCGAATTGGGATGTCAGTTGGGTGACTGTAGTGGAGACAGTGAGGGGAAGAAACCACTCGCTTTGTTCACAGCTGGGTTAGTAACCTCTTTTCGCTTCCTTCTTGCGAAAATTCCAAAACTGACTCATTCTCATTGAACGCGGTTCCTCTCTACTTACGACTCCAGCGGGATGGGAGCTGGAAAAGGGCACACGCTACGAGATATGCTCAGATCTAGACGGATACGACTCCCTGCGAACACAGTTTGGTACGCGCTCCCTTCTTTCGCCATTTCTACCTCCGCGAGATGCTAACGCCTTCGAGACAGGATCGACCCCGACGCATTATCCCGCTTACTTCCCGAACGACCTCAATACCTCTCACATTCTCCAGAAACTGCATCTTCTCTCCTTCACCCCGAAGCTTCGCTCTTGCAAGAAATTTGTGCCGCCGTTGCGAAAGAACGAAATAGGAGTTTGGTCATTGATGGGAGTTTGACGGATTGTAAATGGTTTGCTGGGTTTATGAAAGGGTTCAGGGAGAGCGGGTATGAATGCGAGATTTTGTTTGTCGTGAGTTGCGATTCTCTTTTTTCTCGAACGACCCGACGAGGAACTGGTGACTGATTGTCTCGATTCTTTGACCTGTCGCTACCTTCCCACTCTCTTGTCACCTACCTTGCGGTCCTGCGAACTCCGTTAGTCTGCACCCGAAGAGACGATGCTGAAACGAGCTGAACGACGAGCGAAATCTACCGGACGAGTAAGTTTCCGTCGTTCTCTTCCTTGTCCTCCGTCATGCTCACGCAACCTGTTTGATCGCAATCCAGGTGACAAACCCTGAAGCGATCAAACGATCTCGACTGAAATCTCCCGAATGCGTCAGCAATCTCTCGAAACCAAGTCTCGTCCGCCGGTGAGCCTCACCCTTCTCTCTCCTCTTACAAGCATCTCTCGTAGAGCAGCTCTGACGCTCTTCTACGCATGATCAGAGTCCGATTAATCGACAATTCCGACGATTCCTCTGAAACCGATTCCTCAGGCCCCGAAATCATGTACGATTCCCTCCTCGACCCGGTCTGGCCCGCCGTAGATCACACACCATTGAAAGAAGTGAGGGATGCGGATCGGGCTGGTTGGGTCGACGCGAAAGGATTTGTGGAAGGGAGATTGGTTCAGGGGTAAGATGGGAGAGTCAGGGAAACGAATAAGGCCGTGGGAAAGGAGAGCGGGAAATTATAGTATGAATGGATGGGTGTCGTCGTAATAGCTTAAGTGAATGATCTGAATGTACGACGCCGACGAGTCGTCGAATGAGTTCTTACCGAGTTTTCGATTCTTGTCTGCTTCCCTGCCGTTGCGTAAAGGACGTATAATTGCCGTCAGCGCACGAGCTAAATATGAACGATTGTCCCTTCCCTAGCTGAGTCTCTAGCGCGAATCCGGAATTCTCAGCTTTCTGCGAAACTGAAACTTCTGAAACGTCTTCCTCTTCTCTCTTCTCCCCTTCTCTCTTCACTCTCGCCTCATCTCGACCCGACATGCCTCCGAAAGCGAGTGCCTCAGCGGTACCACCGATCAACGTCGAACAGTACCTCAAGGACGCGTCGAAAAACGCGAGGGAAGATGAAGTTGGAGATGGTCCTGAAGGAAACTGGGAAGTTGCCGTGAGTCTACCCTCTCTCTCTCTCTCAGCACTGTCTATGCTCGGTGCTGGACTGGCTCGGTACTCGGCTGGCAAGGTCCACTTGAACTGAGGGAAGAGGGAGAAAAGGAAAGGAACGAGATGAAAGAGATGAGGGAGGGTGACAAACACCGACAACTAGACGAGAAGGACCGCTGGGAGCTCGTGATCAGCTATAGATAGCTATCCTATACCTCCTCCCTTCTTCCCAACCCTTATCGAGACGCCCGAGGTCGAGAGAGATGAGTTCTTCAACTCTCTCTTCTCACCTCGAGCGGAAACGATTCGGGCTACCTCGCCTACGGCTCTTTAGCTCTCGAA
This sequence comes from Sporobolomyces salmoneus, assembly GCF_050403485.1. Lineage (NCBI taxonomy): Eukaryota > Fungi > Basidiomycota > Microbotryomycetes > Sporidiobolales > Sporidiobolaceae > Sporobolomyces > Sporobolomyces salmoneus. The sequence goes on from NW_027481142.1 coordinate 40,509, forward strand.
CGCGCTCTAACGGAGCTCCGTGACATCCATCACCCTCTAACGGGATTAAGCGAGACTTATGGTTGAATCGCTCCCGCTCGTCTCGAATCGTTTTCGTTGCTCGCCTCATGATGGAACGGCTCAAGGGACGAGCGCGGCGCCTCAAATGCGACTACATGGAGCGATAGACCTCCCCTCTGGAGTAGATTAAAGATTCAATACCCACTCCGTCTCGTCGCTTCGATTCCTCGTCTTCGCCCAGAACAACATATCTCACTCTTCCCCTGATCACCCTTACTGACCCTCGCATCCTCTCGAACAGTACGTCTACGCATTCATCGATCGATTCACCGATTTGCGCAAAGTAGAATATGGTGCACCTCTAAAATCAGTTTTCGACCTCGAACGTGCTCTCCTCGCTTCCTCCCCTCCATCTCGATCTCAACAACGTAAAGCTGCTCTAGCCGCCGCGAACAAGAACAACGGAGCCGACGCACCCGGCAATGGAAATGGAAACGGTCAAGATCAAGAACGACCCCATTCTTCCGCTTCTTCCCTTTCCTCTCTCTCGGACGACGAAGATACTCCGACCGTTCAACCTATGCCTTCGAATCCTTCGATCTCCTCAGCTCCTCCTGTTCTTGCTGCCGATACTCCAATTCCTCCTCCCTCTGAAACTCTCGTTGCGATTATCGAATGTTTCAAACAAAACCTCGTTGGGATCCCCGAAATGAACGATTACCATGGTCGTAAAACTTGGTTGACTTGGTTGATCAACTTCGTGGGGAAACGATTGGGGGAGAAATTCTTTGGGGGTTTTAGATGGGAGACGAATCTGTTGAGAACTAGGGGATTGAAACCGGGTCAAGAGGAGGATAAAATGTTTTGGTATTTGAGATGGGAGGATAAGGTGAGTAACGAGGTACTCGAGGAAACGACGCGCTTGAAAATGCTGACTTTCCCAATATCCGTCCTGCTCTCAGATTCATCTTTTCCGACAATTGGTCGATTTCCAATTAACCAACTCTACTTTGATTCGAGAAAGAGTTCAACAAGGTTACGATCTCGGACATCAACGCAACGCTCTACGAACTCAAGCCGCGAATCCACTCATCGTCGAACCCCTCGGTACTACTCTCTCCAAACGCCAAGTTTTCCACATCGACGAATCCGCACGTCTTTACGTCGCCTCGGCGATCCCGACGAAATCTACGAATTCGGTTCCTCCCGCAAACTCGAATTGGGCGAGTTTAACATCGACTTCTCCCGGGTACAAGGCGTTCTTGTTGAGTTTACCGGAACCCGCTCCCGCACCTGGAACGGTACCGGGTAAACCGGGACCGAGGAAGAACAAAGGACCGAAGCCGGGGAGTAAGGAGGATCCGAAGAGAGAGGAGAGGTTGATTAGGGGCAAATTGGAACACGGGTTGGAGAAATTGGTGAAATATGAAGAAGTGAGTCGTATTCCTCTCTCTCTCCTCTATTCTGCAAAGAGTTACTGACAAAGTTCTTTACAGGCGATGGCTGAAATCGAAGTCAAGGAACGAAGGGTCGCAGCTCGACGTGCCGACGCCGATGCTCGATTAGCTCGTAACATTTCTCGAACGGTCAACACTTCTTCTCGAACTACTCGACAAAAACCCAAAACTGTCAATTACGCGAACGACGGAGTCGGAGAGAACGGAGATGAAGAAATCGATGAATTGGAGGAGAGTGTCGCTGGAGGAGATTACGACGAAACGGGAGAACAAACGATGGGAAGAGGGAAAAGGAGGAAGACGGCGACGACGAACGCGAACGAGGAAGATTGGGAAACTTCGAGTATCGCGAGTGCTTCGACGAGTGGACGTCGTGGATCGGCGAGGAACGCTGCGAGAATGGGACCGACGATTCCGGGCGAGAGGAGGAGTAGTCGAGTTCAGAGTAAATTGAAGGAAGAAGGGTACGAGGTTGGATCGGATGAAGTCGATGAATTGGATGAAGATGGAGGACGCCACGATCAATCTGAAGAGATGAAGGACGTCGTTGAAGCGAAGGAAGAGGAGGCTGAGCCTGAATCTAAGGTCGAAGAGGCCGAAAACGGAAAAGAGGAGGATGGGGTCAAGCCCGAGGAGAACGGTCACGCGGAAGAGGCGAACGGATCGAAGGAAGTAGCTACCGAGGCGAAGGAAGAGATCACGGAACCCGTCGCGAAGGAGGAGGACAACATGGAAGTCGAGGCGTGAACTGGAGTAGTTGAGAGACACTTTTGAACTAGTTTTACCTCTCGCTTTACTATCCTCATTCTTCATTTTGTGCATGTGCGAGCGAAATCACGACAGATCATTTACAGTACTCAAGAAAAGACGGGTAAAAACGAAAGAGAGAGGTATCAAAGAATGAACGAGCGAACTTGTACACTAGAAATCATCTCCATCGTCGTCCTCCTCCCAATCAGCCCCATCTGCGAGCATCTTCTCTGTCTCTTCTTCCAGTTTGTCGAGACCCGTAATTCGCTCGAGGTATTTCGCGTCTTCGCAAGCTTGCCGAACGAGTTCGAATCCGTCTTTCTTGAATGATTCGATCATCTATCCTCGACGATTCACGAGAGTCAGCTCGCAAGGCACGCGGAAGATGAGGAAGAATTGAAGAGACGAACAGTGACTGAGCATCCAGTGCATCGATCGTAAGCTTGGCCAGTGATCTTCAGGTTGTTGAATTGAGCTAGAAAACCTCGAATCTGATGCGGTACTTCTCCTAATACTGATTTAGGCTCTTCCATTCCGTCAGGAGATGTCACAGCGGAACCTCCTCCAGCAGAAGCGGGTAGGGGAACGTCAGAAGGAGCGAGAGCACTGCGAGACGAGGTTTCTTCAGCTCAAATGCTGAATGGCTGAGAGAGGAAGCTCGACTCACCCAAGAGGATGTTGAAGGATCGAGACCATTAACTCGACTGCCGTTGCGCTTGCAATCGCGGCCAATCCAGGTCGAGTGACCGTGCACATTTGATCCAGCGTTCGGCCCGATAAACTCTGTAAGGCTCATTCGGTTGCTATCAGCTCGAATGGAAAGCGGATAGCGTTTGATACGACTTACGTCCATCGGAGCGACGATGTCGTTGCAATAATAACAGCCCAATTTCCCTTTGAAAGGAGTTCCGACTGTCGTCTGCGAGACTTGAGGTGTCGAAGTTGGGGACGGTACACCGTGGCGCATGACGAGGAAAGTGTCGAATCCGAGTGCGACATTCATCACAAGCTGTGCAGGGAGCAGTACCGACTACATTCAGCTCCCTGAACCGAATGAGAAATCGAGACAGACGCACCTTTCCTTTCGCAGCTCCCATCACCGTCGGTAACCAACGACTCTCCCTCGAGTCCATCCCGAGGAAAACGACGTCGTGACTGTCGATCAATTGTTCGAGTTTGTCATACTCTCGACGAACCCTGTCGAGTGAATTTGGAGGGATCGGGTGACCTGGCATCGGGATCGAGAGAGATACACCCGTGGCGTCCTGTGCCACCAAGGAATTCCTTACATCAGTCCGGCAAAGGCAAGTGACGGATTTGTAGAATCGGTGCGCACGACACCTGGATAAATCCGTTTCAGAGACTCGGCGGCAGCTTGGGCTTTCGGTTTTCCGCCGTGAAGACTATCTTCAAACTCGAAGAGCGGTTGTCGGACTGGGTTCGAGAAAGAAACTGTCGATGAATCCAGCAAAGTGATCTTCCTCACTCCCCAAGCCTGCTTCGAAAGCCCGACATCAACTACGCTCACCTCGTGTGAGGAAAGAAGAAGAAAGACGTACCATCAATGTTCTCGAAACGTAACACCCCAAAGTCCCCGCTCCGAGGATCAAACATTTCGTCTCTTTAACTTTTTCCAAATTCAACTCTGGCAGAATCCTCCACCTCATCAACTGTAAATTGAGATCAACCGCTTGATCGGCTAATCGGATTGGGTCCATCAAGGGTCCCAGGTCGGCCATTCGAGGACCGAGGGATCCTTGTGCGTTCTTTTCCCAGCCTGCTACGCTCGGCATTTTGCGAGATTCCCCTTCTCCGGCTGTTGATGCATCGGAGGTAGAGGACTTGAGACGGATCGTCGTGGAGAGAGCGGAGGTCTCGCGAATGAGGAGGAGGCGAACCGAGTCGAGGGAAAGGGAGGATGAGGAGGGGGAAAGTGTGAGATAGCTGAGGAGATTCCGGAGAGTCCAGCCGGGAGCAGAAGGGTGAGAAGAGGGATCCGAGTAGATTACAGTGCGCTACAGCAGCGAATGGGATGAGTAAAGGTCAGCGTAAGCCCTTTCCGGCGGAGGCGAGAGTATTCAAGCGAAAGAAGTGAAACGTACCGAAGCTGCATCAGTGTTTGCCCAGAACGACGCGAAATCACTGATTGGAGCATATTCCATTTCGTCAGGATTCGATGTGGAAGGTCTAGCCAAAGTCGCTTCGGTGTGTGATGACTGTGAGCGAAAGCAAGTTCAGAACCAGAAAGTCCGATCCTTTCGAAACCAGGAGTAAGCCAGCACTCACGAGGTCCCTCGGTATCTCGACAGGCTCCCAATTTGACTGTGGTGCTAGCTCCCATCCAGGTTTCTGGACTAAAGCAGGGAAACAAGCCCAGTAATAGTATTTGTACTTCTTCAGATCCGCGAACGTGACGATTAGGAAAGGGTTGAGCGATTCGAGGGATGCTTCCGAAGACCCTGCTTCAATCTGAGACCAGATCTATGGAAGAGAGTTGTAGGTTAGCGTGAGATGATTCTGATTTCGCGCAACTCGAGCGAGAAAAAGACAGAGGAATCGAGGTTGAGACTGACCTGTTCACCTGCTTCTTGAGCTAGTTTCGCTTTATCACATTGTTTGAATTCTTCTATCGTGTTGAAGTTACGGAGAATACCGTTCAATCGAATGCGTTCAGGCGAGCCGCTGCAAGAACGAGAAAGGTCAGTCGCAGCGCTCAGTCCTCCACATTCGCCCCAAACTCGCACCCGCCTGGTTACCTCCTACACAGCACCTAGATATAAAGAAGCGCAAGGGAGAGGAGACTCAACTGATTCGTATCCGACCCCACTTCGGAGTTCGCAACAGAGGAGAAGCTATCATGGTCGAGTTCTAATCCACTCGAGATCCCTACGAGCTCGTTCCCTTTCATTCGGTCCTTCACTTGCTTCGACTTTGAGTAGTATCCATGAATCGGGACGGGGTCTTGGGAGAGTTTCAATTGATGAAGTTTGACAGAAGTGAGGGCGTGCCAGAAGGAAGGGGATATCGATGTCGAGAGAGGCAGGAACTGGAGCGATTGATTGCTTGTCATGCCTAGTCGAGCGCTTCGGTGGACAGGAAAGAGGAGCAAAGCTAGATCTTCGCGAAAGGGTTGATCCTCTTCTCCTCTCTCCGCCCTCTCGCATCGACTATCAGCCTTCCGCAGTTCAAGTCGAAACCCTCTCGCCACTCGCCTGTAGTCGAGAAGCCGTCAACTCTCGCCGTTGAGTCGTCTTCCCCGCGCTAAATCCCGAGTGAGTTCCTCCTCTTCGCTCTCTGTCGCTCTGAGCGAAATGTAGCTGACCCATCAGATGCTCGATAGAATGCAGACTCCCGAACGCTCTCCCTCGCCAACGAACTCAGCCGACGAGTTCCTCGATTACCCTTCCCCTCCGACTCTTCCCTTCCCTCAGGGAACCTATACCCTTCTCCCGCTCGTCGAGAAAGCAGACAATGGAGAGATCCCTCGAGGACCTTGGGAAGCGACGGATTTGAAGAAGAGGTGGGAACAACATGTCGGGAAGGAGAAATCGAGGCAGATTTCAGTCAATGGAATCTCAGGAAACCACTTCGATGCGAACCCAGACTCGAGTGCGGTAGTCGACGAAGATGAGGAAGAATCTGCGGGAGAAGGAGAAGGAACGATGACGAAGGAGAAGCTCGACCACGAGTTCATCGTTCCGTTTTTCGTTCAACTCCCGGAATATTCGCCTCCTCCTCCTTCCTCGACAACTCCCCGTCGACGCTCTTCATCGACTCGATCCTCCTCCTTCGCTCCGATGACACCTATTCCTTCCCTTCGACCGTCTTCTCCGACATTTTCTCATCCAGCTCCTCAACTCTCCTCCACTCCTCGTTCCGCCATTCCTTCCCAACCCGTCGGGTTCCTCCGACCTCCAATCGTTCTCGCTCTCCTCGAAGATAACCAGAAACTAATCGACATGAACCTTCAACCCGTCTGGAAGTTCCTCCCTTCAGTTTCGTACGAAAAGAAACAACGTCGACCTTCATACGGTTCTAAACCTGGTTCTCGTCGACATTCGATCAAGTCTCTCAGTTCGAAACCTGATGTACTCGGTTCGCCATTGACGGAAGAGCCTCCTTCGTTATTAGCGTCGTCGAATAACGATGAGAATAGTCTACCGTTCTCGGAGGTTGTTCATTCGCTGAGAGCTCTGCAGTTGGGAGGAACGGGCAGCACGGCGAGCCAGGGGATTTGGGCAGTAGGGTTCGAGGATTGGATCAATGAGTCTGGAGAAGCGTTTGAATTGAGGAATGAACATTTGGATCGAGTTGTTCGAGGGTGGAAGATGCAGGGTCAATTTCCGGATCAACTCGCCGGTGAGAGCTCACTCTCTATCAGTCTATGCCGCGAGGGGTTGAAGAAAGCGTACGTTGAGATGGAACAGGATGGAGGGACGAAGTTTACAATATTTACGGACCTGCACCGAAGTTCTCGGCGGAAGAGAACCCTCTCCCAGGAAGTAACGTCGCGTTCAGACTCGAACGGGCGGCTTGCTCATTGTTTGGTGTGACAACTTTCGGCGTTCATTGCACAGGTAAGAGTCTCTCTCTTCGTCCCTGCCGAATCGGAGACATCTGATTGTTTTGGTCAACAGCCTACGTCGAGGAAGAAGGCGAAGAGCTCAAGATCTGGGTACCTCGTCGTTCAGCGACCAAAGCAACGCGAGTCCCAGCTTCTACTCTTGTGATTCCGCTCATTCTGACCCCCCTTTCGCTGTTCAGTTGGCCTTCATACCTCGACAACACAGTAGCGGGAGGAATCACCGCCGGGGACTTACCTCGCCAATCAATCCTCCGCGAATTCTCCGAAGAAGCTTCTCTCCCTCCTCAAATCGTTTCTCCCCTTCTCCGTCAAACCGGAGTCATTACTTACGTTTACCGTCAAACTCTCGGTTGGCTACAACCGGAAGTTCAATACGTCTACGAGATCAAGCTTCCGAGTGATGGATCGATCAAATCGAGTACGAATCCGGCTGATGGAGAAGTCGAGAGTTTCGAATTGATGGGTCTGACGGAAGTCGTCGAGAAACTCGTCGAAGGGGAGTTTAAGGCGAATTGTGCTTTGTGAGTCGACACCATTATGTCGAGACGATCGTGGACTGACGATTGCAAATGATACAGAGTTTTGATCGATTTCTTCATTCGACATGGGTTATTGACGGCCGAGAACGACGTCAGGTTCCTCGAAGTCTCAGGGAGGATCCATAGAGAGTTGGGCTTACCTGGACCTGTCTAGAGTTGTTGTCTTGTCCGTGGATTCGCTGGAATGCAAAATAGACATTGTCATTCACTTCGTCTCGGCTGACAGCGGAGTTTGAGGGTTCACTTCGTCTTAGGTACCGCCAGATTGCTTCACTAGTATATGCCGATTAGAGCGAAGTAGCATAACGCCCTCGATGATGGACGGGGAAAAGAGAAGAACGCTCAGACCACTAACGGTGCTTTGCTTTGTCTGGCCCACCGCTTGAGAGCCTTGGAAGAACAGAGAAGCGTTATGAAGAGGTTAAGCAAAGCGGGGAATGGGTGCGGAACAGTGTCGAAAAAATAGAGGAAGTGGCGAGAAAGAAACACGAAAACGACGGAAGATGTCAAAACGTCGCTTCAATTTTGTTCGTATCGGCCACCAGAGCTTGAGAGCAGCACCTCGAGATACAGAAACAGTAGTCTCAGGTATTCAGACCCTTTCGCGGGAATTAGGTTTTTTTGGTAATCAAATTCGAAAATTCTCCCGCTGAGGGTCTGAGGGCATGCGAGCGATGTTTGTGAGGGCTACCCGTTCGATTTTTTCCCTCTTCATCGCTCTCTCACATTTCGTCAACAACAGCTGAGCGCTTCTCCGCCGGCAGAGAGCTTCGTGTAGACTGTAGCTAGGTCTCAGGCTTCCAAGCGGCTCCTAAAGACGCCTAGCTCAGAAGTCGATTTTTTTCTCGCTCTCCTACAGCTCGCCTCAGAGACAGTTAGAGCGTGTCGACCGGACCAATCGATAGTTTGAGAGTGCTGGAAGGTCTCTGAGCTATCGGAGAGACCGGACTGAGATGGCGATTTGGCAGCAAGAACGCTGTTTAGGCGGGACAGAGGCGGTGAACGGGGTAGCCCTCACAAAAATCGCTCGCATGCCCTCAGATCCTCAGCGGCCAAATTTCAATTTCAATTTCTTTTTTTTCTAATTGCCGCATTATGAGGGTCTGAATACCTGAGACTACAGAAACAGTAGGGCACACCTGCCATAGCCTCGGACAGCGCGGGAACTGCAAAAAGCAAAGCAATTCTTCCTGGCCGGGAATTGAACCCGGGTCCCACGCGTGACAGGCGTGTATACTAGCCACTATACTACCAAGAAGCCGATTTGTTATGGTTCGCTTCAGTTTTTGTGGTATATATTCTCTCTCTTGTTGCCATTTCTCGCTCCTTGTCCCTCCTTGGCTTCCATCAGGTCATGCTAGACAGTAGTTCTTGCAAACCCTGCTCATTGGAATCGCAGCGGCCGAAATAAACGTCCCAGATTGCTTGCGAAAGCCTTGAGCTTGGCTCGCAGCAGAAGCTTTTCTCGCCCTCTTGTGACGCCTTCAAAGCTTCGAGTTCAGCTCATCCTCAACACACACAGAGCCCATTCGACGGAAACAGCCTCTACTTGAGGGGAGCCGCTGAGAAGCTAGGATTTGACGGTGAGGAACGACCGAAAAGTCAAATCCGAACGGACGAGTGCGAGCGGCGCAAGATTTGCAGAGAGCTGCGAGCGCCTCAGTGGAGTCGATACGAGGGAGCTCTTTCCCTCAACGAATTCGCTCTGTCGTCGCCCGCCGCTCGCAAAACGAATTGATCACTGCTGATAATATCTCTTTTGCCCGCCCACCATTCCCGTCAGCAACCGGGTTGTAACCCCCAGACGATGCGAGGCGATTAGATAGCTCAAAGAGTTGGCTGCGACTGACGGCTTCGAATATACTCCGTCCTTGGGGTGATCAAGCTGCTCTCGCAAAGTTCCGACGAATCTTCATTACAGCGAGTCTCGGGGAAGAGTTCCTCTAAATCCATAATCTGAGCGATAGCCAGATGAGGACATAAGCGAGAGGAGACTGAATACGAGCGAGACTAACCTCCTGCATGCGGGGAGCAAGCGAGAAGCAGCAAAAGAAGCAAAAAGAGAGAGAAAAGTTTCTCCTCGATCCCGGATCGACACGAGTCGCGGAGACTGCAACGGGCAGTTTTACATGTCTTCCCCAGCAAAAGCAGAGCTACCCCGCTGCCGCAAAAGAGTAGGTTTTGCCCCCACACAGGATCGAACTATGGACCTTTCGCTTACTAGGCGAACGCTCTGCCACTGAGCCATAGGGGCGTGAATGAGAGGGTATTTAAATTTTGCGTACAGGAAGGAAAGAACAGTGGACTTCGAGGGACACTCGACGGGCTCACGTGCAGCAGAAAGTCGAGGTCAACAAGGGTCTTTCACGCGCGGAGGATAGGCGGTAAACTCGATACAAGATCAGCTGAAAGGCCTATGCAACAGTTGACCTTTCGAGTAGAGGCAGCCGTAGAGTCTTCGACAGATGGAGGAGACTCGCGATTCTTTCCCTTCTTCTCTTCACTCGTTCGGTCCCGACAGCTCGCAGCACCTCTCTGACAACTCACGAGATCACGAGCAGCTACTAGAAGTCTCTCGCAACAAGTCAAGCGTCTGTCGGATCCGAAACGAGTTCATCATCTGAAGACGCATTGACACGCGTCCGCTTCGGTCACTCAGTACGTAGAACCCTGGCGTAGCACGCAGGATGTATGGCTGACTGGCATGAGCTCTCGCCGACCGCAGGTCCCCCTCGCGTAATGCCGGTCCCGTTCATCCCTCCCGAACTCGTTTCCGTTATTCTCGCTCACTTCCACTGTCACGTCGAAGACGAAGCAAAAATGGTCGAAGATGTCGGTAAATCGGCTTCACTCGTCTGTCGTAGCTGGCGCACTCTCGGACAAGCTCTTCGCTGGCGAACGCTCTCAGTCGAACCTTCTTCCGCTTCCTCCCTCCTCGATCACCTCGTCTCTCATCCTCACATCACCAATCTCGTGTTCGAATTGAGAATCGGTCCCAGTCTGTCAGAGGAGGAGGACCAGGAAGAAGGGGAAGAGGAGACTGACAAGGATTACGCTCCGTCCATCGAACTTTTGTCAAAGTTTCCAGACTTGAGAACTCTCGACCTTGAACTTTCAGCCTACGCAGATCTAGACAAAGTGGTCGTTCTCGCGTCCAACCTTCAGAAACTCGAAGAACTACACCTGATGGGAACAGCACACCGTGTCACGCCTCAAGTAAAAATCGCTCTTCTGAAAGGATACCCAGTTGTGAGGATTCTCGCGCTCAGGACCGTACAGATCTTTGCGACAGAGAACGTTACGTCTCAGGAGGAGGAGGAATCCGCCGTTTTGGCCACGTCTCCGAAAAGTCGACTTGGAGAAGTCGGATTGATGACTTGGTTACCGGGGGAAGAAGCTCCAGCTACTTCCGTCCCCGTCGTTCTCGAACTCTTCAATGTGCTCAAAGTCGCCTTTGACTGGTCTCGCATCCAAACGTGCCACCTCGGAGGATCATTCCTCGACAAGGACATTCTCCTCGAATTACTCCGTCAAAGCACCCTAGCTCGCCTGGATCTCTCCCCTGCCTACTGCGACCTCGGAGAAGTCTTCTCCACCATCGTTGCCGTCCTCCCTCACATGACGAACGTCAAGACCCTTCTCGTCGAGATGAGTCTTGTCGAAGAAGACGTCCTCGTATCCCCAGTCGTGATCTGGGACTTCTTGGATCTCATTCCGTTGAATCTCAAGCTCTTCGTACTTCCTCAAGTTGCGTTCGATCCGGACGATTTCTACGAATTCCTTACGAATTCCGAAATGCGTTTGATTTCGAAGCTGAAGGGATAGAACCTCTTCGAACTCTGGCAACCCTCGCATCTGAAGATCATCCTCTACTTCTCTACGAATTCGATACCGAAGAAGGAAGAGAATGGTGTCAAGCAAGTGGATAAGGCGTGAGTCTCTTTCCTCTATCGTTCCGCGTTAATCTCCACGAAGCTTCCGGATTTGCTCGTCTCCGCTTGAACAGAGACCGAATGTAGTGTCCAAGCGAAAAGAGGCAGGGTGTTGGACGAGACTCAACGGCAAGATGAGTAAAAGCAAAAAGATACTTCTGTTTTGTTGAGGAAAAAAACTATTCTCGCTTTCTACTTGTGCTTTAAGTTCTTTTGTCCTGTGCAAGGCTTTCGTCAACTGCTCTCACAGAGCCTTAGACAATCGAGAGATATTGATAGCAAGGACACTTGGCTAAAGTTCGCTTGAGCCTTGTGCGGAGGACGCGTTCGAGAAGTAAGGATTCGGATTGCACAGCGCAGTACTCGACGAGCGAAGAGTGACGTTCCTGAGAGATTCCGATGACCGAGGAAGCAATGTGGTTAGCGAGGAGCAGCCGAGAGAAACTCTAAAGTTCTCCGCTGTGTCGAAGGAAACGTCTTTCAAGCTAGCAGGACGTCCTCACTATGCTTGCGCGTACTTGTCTCCTTCGCCAGTCTTAAATCTCCGTGTATAGAGGAGACGAGTGAGGAATGTGATTGCACGATCAAAGCAACGAGCGAGACACAAAAACGAGAAGATACTACTTTCGGGAGAACTCAGAACTTCTTTCCTCCTTTCTTTTTTCCGATAATCCTTTTTGCGTTTGACCCATACTTCAAAGACGAGCTTCGGCTCGACGGATGAAGCTCGCCGGGACGCAGTCGTAGAACGTATCTTCATTTCGTTTTTGTTCCCAAATCACCTCGATCCCCTTTCGTTTACAAACTTCCTCGAGACCATCGATTTCGCCAGGGGTTTCAGGGTACAGGTCCCACCCTTGTTGCTGAGCGAGAGTGACAGTTTCGAGTTGATGTTGATTCGAGTTTCCGATGAGTTGGATCCACATATTTGCGCCATCGATTCGGCGTCCTACTTCGAAATAGAGATTACGGACTCGGTTGAGATCGGGTACGAATTGGGTATGGCTTTTGGTAAGACTGGTGAAAGAGGACAGAGTGGGAAGGAAGGGTGTAGATCGAGGGCGGAAGTCCAGGCTTGTTTATCAAATAAGCCATGAACGAATCGAGTTGAGGAACGAGGCGGTTGATAAAGTCAAACTCCTGAGGGTAGAGGGTTGGGCCGTGATCGAGCCAAGCGAAATGTTTCAATTTTGGAAGTTCGAAGCGGATTCCTCCTTCGTAATGGATCGGACAACTGGACATGCTGAGACGAACGAGTTGAGGGAAAGAGAAGACAGCGCCTTTGAGGGTCATCGTGACGCCCGAGAGGGAGAGAGTTGTGATGTCTATCGAAGGAGAAGGAAACGGGTTAGCCGGCTTGGAAGGAAACACGGTCGAAAGGAGAACACGAGAGGCGCACGGGAGCCAAAGAATGCCTTGAGTGGTGGGATTTGACGAATACTGATCAACACGTGTTCCAAGTTTGAGGCCAATTTGAGGAACTTTTTCAACGCAGGCAGGAGTTTAGTCAAGTCCTCGTCGTAGTAGAAGTTCTCGACGGTTTCAATCGCCTCCTTCGAGTTGTTCGAGAGTAGACGTTCGAGTAATTTTGGTCCAGATCCCATCGCGAGAGAGACACGCTTGAGGAGGAGAGGTTGAGCGAGAGTACGGAAAAGTTTTGAAACGAGGCAGAGAGAGCGGAGGGTAGCGTAGTGCGTCTTACGCGACTCAGTCGTTTTCAAAGTGCTTTCGGTAACGTCGTTCAAGATTTGGGACAGCGTTTCGGTGGGAAGACGGTCGAAGAGAAGACTCGGAGAGAGGGAAGTGATCGAGGTCGACTCCGCCATCTCGAAAGGTTCTGTGATGCAGCGGAGACCTAATTAGCTATCTTCTCAAGACTTTGACAGCCTTCGCAGGTGTTCAGAGATAGAAGTACCGACTCAATCGATGAAAGTAGATGAGAGGAGGGGGTGAAGCGAAACAGGAGTCAGACTTACTCAGGCGTGTCCAAGAAGTACGAGAGTCTCCTCTGGGCGCTCCTTGAGGTCTCTGATGGGTTCTCTGTAGTTTCGAAGGTAGAGTCGGGGGAGGAAAGAGGTGAAGCTGTGAAGTGCTTCTTTCCCTTCTACTCTTCACTTCTGTCTCTTTCACCATTTCCAGGGACGCCCGAAGCGATTCACAAGATCGAGAATAGTCCAAAGGAGTCCTCGCGAGCTTGAAACATCCAGTCGAGTTAGACCGAGTTGAAATTGACACGAACCGACACCTCTCCTCTACTCTCCCAATACGTCAGTACCAACTCGAGGGAACGATGAGGGGAACCATGGAACTGATACAGTATATCTGGAGCCACAGAATTCCTCGTTCAACGATGCCCATTCCAATCATCCCTCCCGAAATTACTTCCGCGATTCTTTCCCACTTCCGACTCGAGGACGACGGCGATACCGAGAACGACACAAGAGCCATTGAAGCTGTCGGAAAAGCGACCTCACTCGTTTGTCGTAACTGGCGCCCTCTCGGACAAGCTCTCCGTTGGCGAGAAATCTCGATCAAACCTTCTTCCGCTTCTTCCCTCCACGATCACCTCGGCTCGTATCCACATCTCCGAAAGCTCATAGAAAAATTGACCATCCAAAGTCCCCCTGTGTCGGAGGAGGAAGACCAAGAACAGGAACGGGACGAGGTTTACGAGCCGTCATTCGAACTCCTCACTCAGCTGCCAGAACTGAGATTCGTTAATCTCAATCTCAGGAAGTGTGAAAACCTTACAGAAGGGGTTATCCTCTGCTCAACGCTCCCCAAACTCGAATACGTCAACCTCCTCGGCATGGCTCTTCGCATCACTTCCGAACTGAAAACCGCTCTACTCAAAGGATTTCCAGTCTTGAAGTACCTCGGCTTGCACCCATTTGGACTCATACAGACGGACGACTCGGCGGTAACGATCAAGGAAGAGGAGGAGGAGGAAAACGCTGGCGCTGTTTCGACTTCACCGAGAAGCTCGTTACATCAGGTCGCCCTTTTGGCGGGGTTGTCGAACGGAGCCGATCCAGCTATGGCTTTGTTCAAAGTTCTCAGATCCGCCTTCAATTGGTCTACAGTACGAGTCTGCAGGATTGGAGGATTGTACTTGGTCGAAGAGATTCTCCTCGATTTGGTTCGTCAACCCAACCTAGTCCGCCTGGAGATCAACCCTATCGAGCGCGACCTCGAAGAGCTCTTCTCAACGATCGTTGCCGTCCTTCCCCACATGAAGCACGTCAAGTTTCTCGAAGTCACGCCGAGCTACGTGGAAGAAGACATCCTCGTATCCCCGGTTGAGATCTGGGATTTCCTGGATCTCATCCCGCCGAACCTGAAAGTCTTCGCCCTCCCTCAAATCGCGTTCGATCCAGACGATTTCTACGAGTTCCCGACTGCGATGGACTTCGAGATGCAAGGGAAGGAACCGCATCGAGTTTTCATGACGCTCGCTTCTCAAGATCGTCCTCTCCTTCTCTACGAGTTCGAGACTGAAGAGGGAAAAGAGTGGTATCAAAGAAGCGGATTCGAGGTGAGTTTCTTCTTCTTTTTCTGTTCGATGTTAATTCCCCGCAAATCGTTTCTCTTATGCTTGTTCGTAACAGGATTCTATGTCAGAAGGTTCGCTCAGAGAGGACTATTCGGAAGAAGATAATGCGGGAGACGAAGATGATTGAAGCGAGATCAGGAAAAGTGAAAGAGAATCGTTTTCTCGATGTCGGATTTGTTGATTCGTGTATGGAATCTCTGCGTCCTCTGCAAAGTTTTGGTTCACTGATTCTCCACAATCATCCGCACAGGAGAGGACAAAAGACATGCGCTTGCGAGGTGGAGAGAAACAACTTCGAGTTTTATTTCTTTACAATGTAGAGAGATTATGGGTTATAACAAGAGGTAATCGATAAAACAGCGGGATGATATAGTAAGTAGTTCACATCAGAGCTTCTACTCTACGCTCAACGTTCGCGAGTAAGCTGACGTAGACGAAAGCTCGATTCGTTCAGGCGACACGGGAAGTTCCGTCGCTGTTCACCGTAACGACATGTCAGCTCCTGGACGTGTGAGGGCGAGGAGAGGAATGGTAAGCTCACTTGGCATCAACGGCGGACTCGACGAGTTCATCGGCTTTTCGATCAGCTTCGGCAAAGTTCGATCCGCGAGTTGATCGCTCTCCGTCAATGATGTTGTCCTTGCTAACACCGTCGAATTCGTCGTTCTTGAACTCCTCTGCAATTGTGAAGGGTTGTCAGCTACAGTCTCACTGCGAGAGAGCGAGAAAGAGGACTGACCACCGGAGATCTTGTTGGCGGACACACTGTCCTCATTTCCTTCGGGAGCGTTAATGCTCGAGTCCTCTTGAAGAGGCTCGTCAGATCCACCAAGAACTCCTCCCTCAACTTGAGGCTCGTCGGGGACCTACTCGATACGGAGAAGAGATAGTCAGCTTTCGAATCGAGCGACGACGATAAAGGTTGAATGAGGACGAGGGCTTACGATAGCGTCGTCCTGTTGGAACTTGTCAGAGTTGGACATGATCGTTGAAGTGTTGATAGAGTAGTGGGTTGAGTAAAGGTTGAGAGAGCTTATAAAGTGCAGAGTGAGAGAGGAAAGAAAGGAAGAAAGTGCGAGCGAGAGGGGGGAAGTCGAGCGCGCTCAGCGAGAAATGCAGTACGTAACCCGTTTAAGCTGAACGTCAAGGCTGGGAAAATTGAGATCGCGCTGGCTGTTGCGAATCGAATTTCCTTCGTAAGAAGGTTTGAAACTTCGAATCGACGTAAGCGAGGACAGCCGGGGATCGCTGCAATCGCTCGTCTCCCAAGTCGAGATCGAAACTTGGTACAGTATCAGCTCGACGTGCGTGATATTTGTCAGCTCTTTCGAACAGAAGCGAAGAGCGAGAGAGGCCAGGACCGAAAAGAGGTCAAAGCACAGCTGCGAAAGTTCGTTTTCACAACTACAGCTGCGACGAGAGCCTCGCACTCATGCCAGGCTGCCACCACTTCAGACTTGAGTGGTGTCAACGAGAGTGTAGACATCTGAAGGGGCTTGAGGGGCTCGCGAGGTAAAAAGGAAACGGTTCACCGACAGGCGAACGAAAGCGCTCGGCCGCAAAAATGCACTCGCCGGGAATTGAACCCGGGGCCAGGCAAGGTCGTCTGGAACAGATGGCAATGCCCGATTTTACCACTAAACCACAAGTGCTTCATGTCAAACCAGCTACAATTTAGAAATATGTCGCCAATAGAAAGCTTCGTTCAGACTCTCTCTACTCCCCAGTGCTGGCCTCTTAAGTACTGTGCACTACAGTATTGCAGACATGGAACAGCCCTGTAGCTTTTTTCTTATTCCGATTGATCGGCAGAAAATCAATTTTTCTGCAGAAGTTTGCTTCAACTTTTTCTCTCCTCTTCTCCATCGTCCAACCTCTTCAAGAATGCAGGCGGACGCCGATCAGCCTGAACAACTGTTCGATATCCGCCCCACGCGTCAAGGTTTCCTAGGAGCGTTCGCCTCTCGTCCGATCAAATCCGGTACCCTAGTACTCTCCGACTCTCCCCTCTTCACGGTCGACGCCCCGCTCCAGCACTGGCTCTTCACTCGTGCGCAATCTGGGTCCTCGGGGGGTCCTACCCCAGTGGAAGGAGAGGAGGACTTGGAACCGGCGAAAACTTTTGATGAGTTTTTGGAGAGGAATATCAGGCAGATGTTGAGTTGGAAAACGGAGGAGCAGAGAAGGAGCTTTTGGGAACTTGCGAATACGAGGAAAGACTTGCCAGAGGGTTATGGGATCTTTGCGACGAATGCGGTTCAGTGAGTTTTGCATTTCTCTCTCTTTCTCTTTTACTGAGCTAAACGGGGTAGGTAGACTGATACGAGACTCTATTGATTATTGATAGGACGACAGGAGAAATCGGAGGAATGTTTCTCTCGCTCTCACGCCTCAATTCTTCCTGTCGACCGACTCTTTCCCGACCCCTCTGGGACCCATCCTCTCGTACAACTCGTCTCTACGCCCTCCGCGACATCTCAGAAGGGGAAGAACTCACGTGGACGTATTTGAACGTGACATTCGAGTTTGAAGGGGTCGATGCGAGGAACGATGAGATGGAAAAAGTGTTTGGGTTTGCGTGTTGTTGCGACGCGTGTGAACGAGTTGGAATGACGGAAGATCAAGTGAGGGAAAGTGAGAAGAGGTTGATGAAGCTTAGGAGGCTCAAGGAGAGGATCGCGGGAGGTTATGGAGCGAAAAATGAGCACGGTCGAATGAGCGAAGGGAGACGGAAAGCTTTGAAAGAGATGGCGTTGCTGTCGAGGGAGGAAGGACTGTACGAGACGGCACAGCGGTTGGAGAAGGTTATAGGAGAAGGTTATAGCAGAAGCTGAATAGAAGGAGAGAGAAACGAAAAGAACGGTAGAATGGTTTTTTTTCCTCAATAGACTCACTTACGTTGTTGTACGAATCCACTCACTCTAGGTCAAACTCTTCTCGCTCGTTCTTCCCGGAAAAGGAGGCAAGCGACAGGACAACATCCGCGAGCAGTTTAGGAAAGAAGAGAGAGAAAATCAGCAGGTATTGCGAGTTGCGACAAAAGGAGAAAGGACACAGAGTGACACAAACAGGAATAGCGGTTGATAGGAAAGCACACAGATAACAAGAAAGGAGGTGAGAAATTAAATGTGTAAAGCGAGCGATAATGCGAAACGGGAGAGAGAAAGAGACTTTTGGAGTTTTTCTTATTCTCGAATAGTAGATCCAGCTACTCGACTACCTCCTGCCGATTCACTTCCTGTGACATGGCCGAACCTTGAATCAGCTCTAACACGTTAGGCTGCGCTGAGCGGGAAGCGACCTCACCTGATCTCCTATGAACTCCATTCGCCATTCCGATCCTTCTCGGCGTATCTCCCGCGACGATCCCACCATGACCTTGCGAGAACGCTTCCGGGCTAGCTCTCCCATCTGCCGCTCCAGAAGAAGAAGAGAACGGGTTCGAAGGTAATCCGCTCGCAGTCATTGAAGAACCTGAAGTGGATGAATCGATCAAGTCCTTCGCGGCTCTTCGATCCAACGAGTTTCTTCCCCATGAAGCAGTTCTCGAATGATGACTTGCTCCTCCTCCTCCTCCTCCTCCTGCCGAATTCGTCGTTACTGGTCCATTTGAACTGTTTCCCATCAAACCACTTCCACTTCCACTCCCCGCGAGACTTCCTCTTCGAGAATGATGAGACATTCCAGCGTTCGAATGCGATCTCGGTCGGTTCTGTACGGCTTGCAAGATCTGTTGTACGTCTGAACCGGTGTAGGCTGAAATGTTTGGGTGAAGTTTCGAAGAAGTTGCGGAGAGTAACGAAGGCGAAGGGGAAGTGAGTAGGGAAAGGAACGCTCGTTTAGCTACACAGAAGATAGTGAATGTCAACCTTACTGACCGCGTTACTGTTTGTGGGTCAAGCGGACGAGAGACTAACCGGTCGTAGCTTCGTGGAAAACGATAAAAGCTGAAGTATCATCCCTCCATTTCACCTTGAATCCACCTCGATCATCTTCCCACTCACTCAACAACTCCATCAGATCTCGAGTCTTCAACGAAGGGTCGAAGTCGGATAGGAGGAGGATTCGAGTTTGATTCGCAGAGTTGGCGTAAGGAGACGGAGTATTCGCGGGGAGGAGAGAAGAGGCGGAGGAGTGAGAACCAGAGTGTTGGTGAGAAGGTTGAAAAGAGGAGGACATGCTAGGTATTTAGGGAGTTGAAGGTGGGAAGAAAGGGAAGGGAGAGCGAGGAGGTGGGGAGACGAAAGGGACCAAAGACAAGCGAGGCGAGTGGTAGAGAGTTGCTGATAGCTATCTACGAGGGTACAGGCTGTCAGTATGTAGTACAAACTTGTCCCGAGCGAGCAGACGGGAGAAAGGAGATCTGACGTTTGATCAAACGGGAACAAGGGGAACTCGAGAAAGAACTCACTAGCTAGTGTAGAGGGCGTATGTACAGTTGAATCTAGTCCAGCTATTTCAAAGTGTTGCGAGAATACGAGAGGCGAGGTGAGAGGTGAGAGGTGAGAGAGGGAAAGGAACTCCGCTCGCTCACGCAGCAGGTGAGAATTCCTCGACGGTTCACACAGACGAAATTGCAAAAGAGCAGAAAGGAAATGCCAAAGAAAAAGCTACACAACAATAGGGAGAGAAACGAAACCAAGAACCCCGACACAGAGAGAGAGAGAGAGAGAACCTGCGAAAAAAACGTAAAAAAGAGAGAAATTCGTGAAAGAAGAACAACATTGAGGGAACCCGATCCTTCTTCGAGAGCGACCTGCGCTGATTCATTTTTGGAGTAGTAGTACTGAGGTGGTGGGCGTGATAGAGAGTGTCCGTAGGCGATAGACTCGAGAGAGACGAAGCCTTGTCGTTTTTTGGTTTAGGTATTGATGTAGAATTGGAGATTGATCGCGTCCCTCCATTGTCGAGCTTCCATCTTTCTCTTACGTTTCGCCGATGCCGCTTCTTCCGAAGATTGCGATAACGAGGAAGAAGGAGGATTCGATGCGGATGGGTGTTGGAGGTAGAGGATCGCTTTCGTTCCTACTTTGATTCGAAGCACTATTCGAGGCGATTTGTTCACGTTAGTATGCTCATCGCAGACATCGATCAAAGAGAATGGAACCCACTATCTTCATCTTTCCCAAACAAGCTAACAGGCCCTTCACTCGAAGCTGCGTTTCCCCCTCTTCTCTGACCTCCTTGTCCTCCTCCCTCGACGACTCCGCTGTTCAATCTGACGACGGTGTAGAGTTCGACGGGAGCGTTCGGATCAGAGTCGAGAGGAGCTGGAGGAGCTTTGACCAAGATCAACAAGTCGGTACAGAGTAAAACGATCTGAGCAAGTCATCCCGTGAGTTAGCCACGAATGCGCTGAAGCGCTCGACCAAGAAAAGAGGTCCACTCACGAGTTCTTGAGTAGAAGTCTCGGTAAAGAGGGTATGAATCTCATCTCCAAGAGGTGGAGAAGAATGACCATTCGCTTCATTATTCGTTCCCAGTCGACTCCTCGACCTCGATCCATTCATCGACGATGCTGCTGGAAGTGGTGGTGGAAGAGCGTCCAAATGAGTCGTCGATTTCTTTACCGATCTCGTCAAGACGAGTTTCCCACTCCTCAAGAGCGTCCTATGAGGTTGTACCAAACTACTCTTGTAACGATTCACGATCCTTCCTTGCCACATCAACAATTGAGCTCTACCTTCCGTTTCTCGTTTAGACTCGTTCAGGGTTGTCGCGACGAGGTCCATTTCGAGTACGGCGGAGAGAATCGTTGGGTGAGGGGAGAGGAGCGGAGTTGGACTGAGAAACGCGGAGAGTGGAGCGAGGGAATCGGTAGGAGGCGAAGGGGTACAGGCGAGAAGAGATTCGAGGAGGAGGCGGTAGCGAGGGATTCGTTGAACGGGGAGGAGAAGGTACGATTCGAGGGAAATTTGGGAGTGAGACGGATGAGCTCGACAGCGCTGTACACGAGAATTCCAATCAGCTTCTGAGTGTGGGAGCTGAGGAGCTGCCTCGACATACCTTCATCCAACTCTTGATTCGTTTCTTCCGAGATTGGGTCAGGTTCGAACCGATCTGAGAGGCGGCATCGAATAAAGTTGACGATGTTCCTCCACTCGGTCCACTCGCAGTACTGGGTCTCCCAGAAGTTGACGATGCAGCCCAAGTCTGAATCTGAGCCAAAGCGGAGTCGAATCCGTTTACGTAGGCAGAGTAGATCTTGAGGAAGGATCCATGTTGACGGAAAACTTCGCCGACTCGACCCGCGACGATACTGGATTCTCCTCCGGCTCGAACGGCAGCTAACAGATCGGGAAGGAAGATCGTTCGATGAAAATCTCGAATCGCTTCCTGTACAAGTTCAATCGAGTATCAGCTGAAGTCGGCAAGTGACTGCGAAAATGGAGTGAGTACTAACGATGTTGCTGAAAACAGCTCTCCTTTCTGCGACCGGCAGGACAGGATCCTTCTTTCCTCCATTCGACGACACGGTTTTCGCCGAACTCGCGACATAGATCGCGCACAATTCCTCGAGTCCCCTCAAGTAAGTTTGTTCCGTTTCGACAATCTCTTTCAGAACCGCTTCCCTCCTGACCGGATCATTCTTCATCTTGATCTGTTCGATCGCAGCGGAACTCGTCCCTGGTAGAGGAGAGAACGTTCCTCCGGGAAGAGGAGTTCCTCGACCGGGACTCACGGAATCGGTCGATTCGTCGTAGTAGTCGGAGAGACGGGAGGAAGATCCAGGTCGAGGGGAAGTACGCGAAGGGAATGGTCGACGAGTCGATTGAGCTCGTCGAACGTCGGGTGAATCGACTCGCGGAGGCGAAGGTGAAAGAGCTCCGAGAGAAGGCGAGTGTCGAAGAGGAGGCGATGGAGAGTCAAGAGGGATGTTCGGGAGTGAAGTATCTTCCGAGAGATCGTCGAGGTCTCGCAAGTAGGCAAGTACCGATCGAAGAGCGAGTTGATGATTCTGAGGAGTCGAAGGGTTCGGCAACTGACGCGAGGCGATAGCTTCACTCGGAGGCTTGAAGGCGTCGAGAACGAGGAATGATCTCCTCTTTGCGCTGTTCGGCGTCGCGGGGTCGGAAAGCATTGAGAGAGCTTTCGGAACTGGCGGCCTCGAAGCTTTCTTTCGAAATGCTTTCCTCGATCCGAACAAACCCTTTGACTTTTCTTCTACTTCAGATCCTTCGGCTCGAGTGATCGGTTCCGAGTAAGTTCGAGTTTCTGGCTCGAGCGCTCCAGGACGTTTTGGGTTCATTCGAGAAGACGAAACTTTCTTGAACAGTCTGCCCCATTTCTTCGATGTCACTCCTCCTCCTCCTTCATTCGGATTGACGTCGACAGGAGTTTGAGCGCGGATTGACGGATCTGGCGAAGGAACGATCGTCGCAGGCGAAGGGAGAGGTTGTTCGTCTCGATCTCGGTTTGTCGGCGAAGGAATCGACAATTCGGCGAACGAGCTCATCTGAGGTGGCGCAGACGAAGGGAAATTGGAGGAAATCGAAGGGGCCGTCGGGAACCTTGCGACTGTCGGACTTTCGGCGAGACTAGGAGGAATCGAGAATGAACCGTGAATCGACGATGCGAGAGTTCCGCTCGGGGATCTCGCTCGAGAAGGGGGAAGACTGTGAGTAGTTAGACTCGAGTTTGAAGGAAGAGGGGATGCGGTTTGTCGTTCGAAGAACGGCGGCGGTACTTGCTCGGGAGAGTCGGAGAGGGCGGAAAGGAGAGGTCGAATCAAGTTCTGGTACTGCCAGTGAAGGGGATTCCCATCGACGAGGAGTGTTTCGAGAGACGAAAGGCGAGAGAACCATGCGGGGAGAGCTCGGAGACGGTTGTTTCGAACGGCGAGGGTGTGAAGCTGAGTAAGGTGAGAGAGTGAGCTCGGGAGGAATGAGAGACCGCATCCGTCGGTGTTGAGAACGAGGAGAGAAGGTAGCGAGCCGAGGAAGGAGGGAAGGGTTCCGGTCGCGAGAGGATTGCCGTGAATGTCCAATTCTTCGAGAGCGGTGCACGCGGCGAGAGCGAGAGGAACTTCAGTAAGACCGCACGAACTAGGAAAGAACGCAACGAAGGTCAGCGAGGTGTTCTCACTCCGAAGGGAGGAAGCAATGACTCACCTAACGTCGAGTACAACGAGCCCGTGAGAAAGATTCGGAATCGTAACGTTGAGGAGAGGAGCGATGAGTAACGGCGTCAAGGTGCGAGCCAAGATAAGATGAGTCGTATCTACGTGAATAGAACGTGATCAGCACTCCGCGACAGCAAGCAGGAAAGGGCAGGAGACTCACTCGAAGGAACTTCAGTGACTTCAATCGCTTTCTCACTCCAATCGACGATCCCTGGCACGATCCTCTCGACATCTTCATCGTCTCCACCACTTCTCCCTAGGTCCGAATTCCACAGCCCTGATCCGAGGTCGGATTGTCCCCTCAAAGTCGCGAGATTCGAAAACGTCGGGAGTCCGATCGGTGACAACGTTCCAGCTGAATGAGTCTCGCTCGGTCGTCTCAGTCCGTCCCCATCATTCAAGTTCAACCTTGCGTAATCGCTCGATTGCGAGAAGCTCTGGAATCGCATCTTCGATACCGAGCGAGAACTTTCTTCATCGTCGGTCGAGAGGAAATCGGTATCGTCTAATGAGAGGTACGATTCAGAATCCTGAGTAGAGCTTCTTTCGCGTTCCCGTTTCGTCGTTGATGGCAGAGGAGGAGGAGGCGCAGGTTCGGATCGGTTCTTCCCGGATCGACTTCCGAAATAAGGACTCGAGGAAGCACTCGCGGCGAGGTTGACGAGAGAAGTTTTCTTCGTAGGTTGACGACTTCGACTTGCTGATCTCGAACGAGCGCGGGTAGGGGAGGGAGGTGTAGGAAGAGTCGTCGCTGGAGGAGAAGGGTCGGTAATTGTTCGGGAGGGGAGAGTTGGAAGGGGAGACAAGAGAGCAGGTCCTGCTTCATTCGATGGCGTTCCTCGACCTCGACTTCCTCCTCCTCCTGATCCTGCTGACGCCGCGGCTTGTTGTTGTTGTTGCTGTAGGTATCGATCGAGAGGAGATTCGACATCTTGATGAGGAAGTGGACTCGGTAAAGGACTCGGTAAAGTTTTCGCGTAACGACTCAACTCGTCGAGGTTCTTCTGGAGATCTCCTTCCTCCCAACCGATTCCCAATCCTGCTAGACTCGCTGTTGGTGGCATTCCAGTAGGTGGACTGGGATGTTTCTCCATCGAGGAAGTGTCGAGTTGAAGCGTCGCAAGGCCAACCGGTTTCGAATCGCTTCGTGGGAGGTTTGCTGTAGGCGCAGGAGGTTGCAGTTCGGGAGTAGGTCGACTCGTCGAAACTTCTTCGTTATCTGTTGAGTAAGGCGTAGCGCTATCGCTTTTGATCCGACTGCTCCATTCGCTATCGACAACTGAACTCGTTCGGTGACTGTATCCCTCCTCTGTCATATCGGGAGACTGGAAGAGTTCGCTATTCCGGAGTCCACTGCTGTTTTCCGATGCCAGAGAGAAGCGAGAAGAAGCGACCGATCCAGCTTGAGAGAGAGCTGGAGTACGTGAATTTGTCGAACGGAGTGGTGGTCGAGGACGAGGTTGACTGAGATCGGTCGAAGGAGGAGGCGATATCGAAGTCGAGGTCGATTCAGGAATACGTGGAGCGGGAGAAGTCGTCGTGGTGAAACTGGGAACTTTGCAAACGGCCTGATCGAGGCTTCCTTGGACAGCAGCACTATTCGCACGACTCCGATTGAGTTGATCCGACGATATTGACCTTCTCGAGTCTACGAGCGAGTTGCGAGCGGAATTTTTGCGAGGAAGAGGGGGAGGAGGAGAGAAAGATTCGGAGCGTCGAGGTGGTTCAGGGCTCACTCCTTCCAGGGTAGATGAGGAGACGGAGCGGGGAGTATCGTGAGGATGCGGTGGAGAAGTCGATTGGGCTGGGGGTTGTCCTTCGAGTGGAGAAACCGCATTCGATCGAGAGAGAGGTGGTGACGAGAAATCGGTTCGAGCGTCGGTGAAATGCGAAGTTGTCGTTTCAATCGAGTTGTTCGAATCGGATTGGGGTAGGGGAGTATGTGCGAGGGGGGTGTTTGCGAGAGGAAGCGGTTGAAACGCAGAAGAGTCGAAATTTGGTAAGATGTCAAAGTTGACGGGTTCGTCGACGGGTTCGCTCTCCTTCTCAGGCTGAGGTCGAGAGGTCGCTTGATCCGATTCGATCGTACTTTCTGGCTGTGTTGTTGCTGTTGGTGCGAGTGGTTCGGGAGGTTCAAAGGTCGATTGACTCAGTGTCGGATGAGCTGCGAGAATTGCACGCGAGAGGTCAGCTTCGATGGCTCGCGAATTCCAGCTAGTAGACCTCGAGCAGAAGCACATTCAAGATGAGATACTCACCTTTGTTCGCTGCGTTCCTCTTACTCCAACTCGCCTGTCTCCTCTCCATCAAGTTCATCGTCCTAACACTGTCCCCACTATCCCTCCTCTCTGAAGTTGGACTCCCCTTCGCGACTTCATTCAATCCGCTACTTCGACTACTTGAGCTTCTTCGAATCCGACCGGGAGAACGCTTCGACCCCCCTCCTTCCGATCGAAGTGACTCCTCACTCTTGCGAGCGAGCGCCTCGAACTGCGCTATCCGTTGCTGCGCCAGATTGTCTTCCTGCTATGCACTGATCGAGTCGGGGAGGAGAGATGGAGCGATGGAGAATCGATGATGATGAAGATTCGAGAGGTTCTAGTTGACTGAATTCAGGTCGCCGACTGCTGATGAGTGCTCCTTCTATATGGCTATCGACTTCCCGCTCTGGTTGGGAGGACTTGACGACCGTTGAGATCGTTCGTAACGGCTGAAAGGCGGAGAGTTGAGAGACTAAACTCTATCGTCTACGAGGCGTGAGCGTGCCGTACACGTCGTCGAGAGTAGTCGTATCGATTGTCGTAAAGGGTGTCGTGTAACTGTGACCGAAAAGTGACGAGTTCGCGGGCAGAAGAGGAGCAGAGTAAATGCGGGAAACTTCTCTTTGCTTTCCTGCAACTCCGACGTTATTTCACATCCTACTCCGTTGCCCCTCTCCGACAAGTCCAAGGCAGGATCGAGGCGCGCCTCGAACAATTCTGCTGAAGCTGCGATTCTGCTCCCGATACTTCACAATTTCAAGTTGCTCGCGTTCTTTCTCGTGAGTTTCTCTCGCCTGAGCTCTGACAGACTACTGACACTATATGATCCGAATACTGATATCTAGATCGCGCGCGCAGAGTTAACTACCTTCGCTCAAGCACGTCTTCGTCCCGTATCAAATCTCGAGTCTTCGCGATTGGATCTCGGATACTCGACATACCGTGCGCTCAGGACGACCTTGGTACTGCCCTATCGATTGCTCGTTGATGAGGCGCAAAAGGGGAACTCGGGGGAGACGAGACGCTCGCTTAAGCTCACTCGAGCTCGTTGTTTGCTGCTTCTGCGTCGCCTTCCTTTGCACTGACTCATTGCTCCCCTGGGAGTTCCCGTAGCGCAGTCTGACGCTACGCTCGAGATATACCTGATCGACCTCACAAGATGCTCTGGTATGTGCTGATCGGCTTCGAACGAGAAGTTTTTCGATTTACATTTTCGCAAACAACGTCTTCGCTTGCTTCACGTCCGTTCTGCGTCCTGGTACAAGTAAGTCCTCCTCAATGTAGCTACCGCTTCTCTATCCCTTCTCGCTGCCAGCTGAATCGCTAGCTGACACTGCCCGTTCTCACTATTTCGCAGCTCGAGCCTTTCCAGGTGCTCCTCTCCTCCTCCACATCTCCTTCCCTCCGCCCTCATCTCTTCTCGCCAAGTTTTCAGTAAGGCGCATTTCGAAGGTGATCAGGTCTCGCCGAAGGTGGAGATGCTGGTGGTCCGCGGAGCGAGTCTCTTCACGCTCGGATCTCGACTTTACCGCTCGACCCCTTCACAAGGTCCCCTCTATTCTTCTCTTTCTTCTTTCCACGAGGTCTCCTCCATCACACGTCTAGCAGCCCTATTTTTACATCAACCTCGAGCTCATCCTGATCCAAGCGCTCACCTCGCAGCTTGATCTGCCCGTCTTTCCCTATCATCGACTCTGCAACTCCCAGTCCTCCAAGGCCGACTTCATTGATCGACTGTACTCGAGATGGAACCTACACAATACTGGTGGAACGACACAGCGATTGAATACTCGTGCGACGAACGAACGCCCTCGGAGGATCACTGGAAAGAATTCGAACTCCTCTCCGCCGGTACTCGAATGATGATGGCCAACGCACCATACTGCAACGCAACCGCGACGTATAGAGGTGGTCCATTCGTTTCGATCAATGGAGCGATTTCCAAAAATGGCTCGACTTGGGGTTGTTCACTCGACGGAAAGCAATGGACGTGGTATAGTGCGGGAGGGAATGGGGAGAGTTGGACTGGGAAAGTGTTGTGTGCTTGGGATCACATGAATTTGGAAGATGAGTGAGTGGAGTGTGGTTTCTTAGCGTTCTATTCGGAAAAGCTAAAGAGCCTACGCCTTCTCGCGGTAGTATCCGGACTTGGCTCGCAAGTGATCCGTCAGGAAAGACGGCTATCGCACTCGGATCTTGGATTGGTCTACCGTCTGACCAAAAGTGAGTCACATCTACCGCTACATCCTTTGTTTTCGGTTTCTGACTCTATTTCCTTTCTCCATCGGCAGAGAGGAAGGCAAGACGAGTACGATGAGCTTTTTCCCTACGATCTCTCAACCCATTCCATTCGACCTAGAAGCGACAACCTCCTCTGCCTCGACATCGACATCTTCTCCGAGCGAAAAGGAAACATCAACCGGTGCTCAAATCGATAAAGCAACCGCGACCGCGACACCGAAAGGCAAGTCAATCGATGTCGACAATACCTCAATCTCAGCCTCGACTTCAACCTCGCACGCTGACAATGTCCTCGTTGCGACGAATTCAGCCGACTCCTCCTCTTCGAGCCTCCCGAGTTCGACTCCCTCTGCGACCAATCAGTACATCGTCATAGGGGTGGGTACTGCGGTGGTTGTGGGAGCTATACTTGCTTTCATGCTGTGCTTTCATCAACGAAGCAAGCGGAAAAATCGAGAAGGGGAAGATAACGCGGAAAATACGCTGTTGAGCAGTGACGACGGTGAGCTCGCTCGATAAGGCTGCGGTACGGTCTAGGGCTGATAACTCGTTGTTGTTGCAGGCTCAGATGACAGCGAAGACTCTGATGATGGACATTCGAGGAGAAGTAAGAAGGAACGGCGTTGAAAAACCTCGAAGGAACACCGTTCTTCTCATGTCATATTTTACTCTGGATATGTTGCTATCTAATTCTACTGCGAAGTGTGCTTCACAAAAGAGCCAGTCGTCTGCGAGACTGCGAAGTCGACTGAGTTCGAATTCGCAAAAAGTCGAGGGGGTGCGTGCGCACGACCGATCTTCCACAGTATCCTGCAGACACCGCAACTCAGGATGGAGCTTTCGGCGCAAATATACAGTAGCTGCCCGAAAGCTGTCGAGGTCGAGCGCGCGAAGAGGGCGAAACCCTGGAAAATTGAATCACTTTTTCCCCTTGTTCCTCTTCCTCTTCCACTTCTCACGTCTTCTCTCTCTTTGCCTCTGCGATGTTATTCATCTACCCTAGTTCCATCAACATCGACACTGGAGTGTTGCCCACGCTCTAACTCCTCTCCCTCGACTCGTTATTCAACTGAATCGATTTTTTTGCCTTCGACAACCTTAAACTTTCCTCAACCTCCGCGACTTCTCTGATGTTCCTTGTATCGATGGTCACAGTCTGTGTCCGTACCTCTAGGTATGTAGCTCCTCACATCAAGCTTCCGTTTTCCCCGGATCGAGACTTGGCTGGAGGGACGGCCCAATGAGACCGGCGATGA
This sequence comes from Sporobolomyces salmoneus, assembly GCF_050403485.1. Classification (NCBI taxonomy): domain Eukaryota; kingdom Fungi; phylum Basidiomycota; class Microbotryomycetes; order Sporidiobolales; family Sporidiobolaceae; genus Sporobolomyces; species Sporobolomyces salmoneus. Next base: position 69,205 of record NW_027481142.1, read on the forward strand.
ATGGAAAGACGCTGATCGAGCATGAACAGCTGACGAGCTCGTGTGATGAGAACAATGCACCTCTGTCAGTGCAGTCGAGCAACCTGATTGGAACGTTTGCTCCGGTCACTTTCGTTTTACCTCGTCGATTCTCACAGCGTTTCGCTCATTCCGTCGTCTTTTCGCATATCTCGCCTTGTTACTCGACAGATGACTCCTTCACTTGACCTTCCACACCCTCAACTCCGGTGCAGCGTTAGCCTCTCCCCTTAAATCTAAATCCCTCATGCATTCTCGCAACCGAGCTTGCAGAACTTCGTTCTCCCTCCACCCTACGAGACCCGAAGCCGTTTAAGACTCGAAGACCAATCTCAAGACTACTCAAATTCATTACCCTCGTGGATGATCTATCTTCAGGAGCGGAGAACGCGAGTCAGAACATTTTGTGATTTGCCATTGTTTGTTTTAACCTTTGTAATCGGAGTTACCTCGTTTCTCTCTTGCATCTTGAGTTGCACACTGTATGAGAGCGATAGTGAGTCCGGTAACCGAGTCTTGCACCAGGTTAGAGGTAGTTCGAGGGTAAGCTTTGCGAAACTTTAACAAAGCGAGAAAATGATGACCACGCTTTCGCAGCCGATTTGGGCTCGATCGACCTCGGCGAGATCTCTTGGAAGTAGTACTCGATAGGTAGGCCCAAAGCGAGTGAGAAAAAGATGAGGTGGACTCGAAAAGCTTGTCGGAACGAAAGCATGTTCGTTTTGCGACAACGACTGCCTCCGAGCGAGATCGGACGGTAGGGCCGGCTCCTGTTCGGCTGTGAATATATCGTCGCAATCGATTGAACCCGCGGAAGCCATGCGATAAGCCAGCAGGAGCAAGTGAGGTCGTTTTTTCGGGGAAAGTGAGAAAGAGAGCTGGAACTCGTTCTCCCTCGATACCTCACCCGCCTGGAAGAAGACACCCATTCCGAGCAGCTAGAAACTAGTACATAGCCAAGACCAGCGCGCGCAACCCGCCCTTCGCCTCTAAACCGCTTCTCTCGAATCTTGATCTCTAACGCGTGCCTATCACCTCCCTCTCCCCTCCTCGTTCCCTCTCCCTCCAGAGTGATGACGGTAAGTGGACCTACACTCTAGTTGGGCTGTAGAAACGCAAGCAACCTTTGAACTGACTCTCGAATCGGTTCTCATCTCTCCAGGCTCTCCCAAATCCCGTTGTTTCGGCCCTCGGCCACGGAGCAGAAACTCCTGCCGACGCTTTATCAGACTACATTCCTCAATCGAACGAAGTATCGAGAGTTCCTTCGACGGCTGGAGACTCGGTAGAACCCAAACAGGAACAAGAAGAGGAAGATGAAGTGATTGAGGATGAGGAGGATCCAGAGAGTGATGGAAACAGTTATGTTGATGGAGATGTCGAGATGAAAGGGGAAGGAGAAGCGGGAGGAAAGAAGATGACGGCGAAGAAGGAAGCGAAAAAGAAGCTCGACGACAAAGTGAGTGACCTCTCCTTGCCTTACAAGCTCATGCTCTCCTGCTCTCGAGAACACAGAACTATGTACTCATCTCACTCGATGCGGACGCTGACACGGTCTTTCTCGTTGTTCGTAGCTCGCAAGTGGTCGATCGAAACAAGCCTCGCTCAAATCCGCCGACTCGATCAAACGATTCACTTACCTCCTCGGTCAAACCGATCTCTTCAAACACTTCTGCGACTTGAAAGCTCAACGAGATCCAATGTTTGCGAGATTATTGGCGGAAGCGGAAAGTGCAGGAAAACAAAAGGGTCGGTAAGTCTCAAATCATCTCTTTCTACTTGCCCGCACCGTCTCGACCGTAGCTGACCCCTTCGGCTCGGTGTGAGCAGACGTGGAAAGGCGGCCCAATCTCGTGGAAGGAAATCGGAAAAGGAAGAAGATGCTGAACTGCTCGCCGAAGGAAAGGGAGATGGCGACGATGGAGAGGAAGGTCCTTTCGTCTTCACGGAATCACCAGCTTGTGAGTCACCATTGCTTGATATTCGAACCGCACGCTCGCTAACTTCCAATGCCGGATGATAGTCGTCAAAGGAGGAAAGATGCGTGAATACCAAGTTCAAGGTCTTAACTGGATGTGCGGCCTTCACTACAACGGTATCAACGGTATTCTCGCCGACGAGATGGTAAGCCCTCTACTCCCCAGACCGAGTGCAGGTCGCTCACGCCTTTCACTTGTCACAGGGTCTCGGTAAAACTCTTCAAACTATCGCTTTCCTCGGTTACCTCAAATTCCACCGAGGTATCCATGGTCCTCATCTCGTCGTCGTCCCCAAGAGTACCCTTGACAACTGGAGACGAGAAATCGCGAAATGGGTTCCTGGGTTCAACGTTGTTTCGTTGACGGGAACGAAAGAAGAACGAGTGAGCTGTTTTCCTCTTCATCAGTCTTGATACGTGAAGATCTGACTCGCCCACTACAGGCTGAAATCATCGCCGACCGAATCCTCCCTGGAGATTTCGACATTCTCATCGCTTCATACGAAATGTGTCTCCGTGAAAAATCGGCACTCAAGAAACTCTCGTGGGCTTACATCGTCATCGATGAAGCTCACCGTATTAAGAATGTCGATTCGATGCTCTCCCAAATCGTTCGACTATTCGATTCGCGAGGAAGGATGCTCATCACCGGTACTCCTCTCCAAAACAATTTGCACGAGTTGTGGGCTCTCCTCAAGTGAGTCTCCTACCACTCTCTCCCCACCTTCGAACAAGACTGACTCTCTCGAACGCAGCTTCTTGCTTCCCGATGTTTTCTCCGACGTTGCCGATTTCGACGCCTGGTTCGAAAAACAAGCTCCTCCCGCCGAAGACGAGGTGAAGGAAGAACCGAACGGCGATTCTTCAGCTCCTCCGAAAGCGATCGACAAAGCTGCCGAAGATGAAGCCTCGAACAAGGTCGTCAAGCAACTTCATTCGGTTCTTCGACCTTTCCTCCTCCGACGAGTCAAGATGGACGTTGAGAAATCGCTCTTACCGAAGAAGGAAATCAACGTTTATGTCGGAATGACTGAATTGCAAAGGAAGTGGTACAAGAGTATCCTCGAGAAGGATATCGACGCCGTCAATGGAGCTGGAGGAAAGAAAGAAGGAAAAACTCGATTACAAAACATCGTCATGCAACTCAGGGTAAGTCGCTCTCCCTTCTCTTCGCAAACTCCGATCACTGACTGCGCTCTCTCGTGACTAGAAATGTTGTAATCACCCGTATCTCTTCGACGGAGCCGAACCCGGACCCCCCTTCACAACCGATGAACACCTCGTCGAAGCTGCCGGAAAGATGTTGGTACTCGACAAACTCCTCAAAGCAATGAAGGCAAAGGGATCGAGGGTTCTCATCTTCTCTCAAATGAGTCGTGTTCTCGACATTTTGGAAGATTACTGTTTGTTCAGAGAATACAGTAAGTCGCTCGCAAACTCCCTCTTCAGAAAGGCTAGACTGACTCGTGATATTCTCCTCAGAGTACTGTCGTCTCGACGGAGGAACCGCTCACGAAGATCGTATGGAACAAATCGACGCTTATAACCAACCCGGTTCTGAGAAGTTCATCTTCTTGCTCACGACTCGTGCTGGAGGTCTCGGAATCAATTTGGTCTCTGCTGATGTTGTCGTACTCTACGATTCTGATTGGTGAGCCTCTCCCCTCCCCTACCATTTCTCGTCGTCATGATCTAACTCGCTTTGTTTCTCGCTCTCAGGAACCCTCAAGCTGATTTGCAAGCGATGGATCGTGCTCATCGTATCGGTCAAACGAAACAAGTCTACGTGTTCCGATTCGTGACGGAGAACGCGGTCGAGGAAAAGGTTTTGGAACGAGCTGCTCAAAAACTCAGGTTAGATCAATTGGTCATCCAACAAGGGCGTTCTCAACCTTCTACCAAGAGTGAGTCCTACTTGCCTGCTCCTATCTAGTGACAGGGTACTGATAGGATCTTTGAGCAGCTGCGAACAAGGACGATCTCGTCGACATGATCCAACACGGAGCCGAAAAGATTATCAACTCGAAAGAATCGATGTCTGTAGAGGACGATATCGACGACATTATCCGTCGTGGAGAAGAAAAAACTCAAGAACTCAATTCGAAGTACGCCTCGCTCAACTTTGACGATTTACAAATCTTCAACTCGACGGCTCAAACGACGACGGAATGGGAAGGAGAGGAGTACGGCAAGAAGAACCAACAAGCGGCGAACAAGTTGGCGAACCTCCTTTGGATCGAACCGAGTAAACGTGAGAGGAAATCAAACTACAACATCGATGGATACTACAGCAACGCTTTGAAAACTGGAATCGCTCGACCGGGAGCTCGTGGTGCTCGAGGACCCAAATCAGTTGTTGCGTGAGTCTTGGTTCCCCATTCGATCTCAGGCGATCGAGACTGATTCACTTCAAATACAGCGACGAATGGAAATTCTTCCCTCATCGTCTCATCGAACTTCAAGAGAAGGAACAACTTTGGCTTCGAGTGAGTTCCCTCACTGGCATGATCTCCTCACTTCGATCCTGACCTGAGTCTGCGTACAGAAACAACGAGACGAGAAAGCAGTACTTGGAAAGGGAGGAGACGGAATCACCGCTGAACAACTCGAGGAGGAACGAGCTGCCGAACAAGCTGCGATCGATAGCGGTACGTCTCAGTCGCACACTCTATTGTAACAGAGCCCTCACTGACGTCTCACTGTCTACATAGCTGAACCTTTGACGGAGGAGGAACAAAAAGAGAAGGAGGAACTACCGCTCGGATTCTCAGGCTGGAACAAACGAGACTTCCAACTCTTCTGCAAAGGAGTCGAAGTACACGGTCGCGACGACCTCGAAGGCATCGCTCGTGAATGTGAAAGGAAGACTCTCGACGAGGTTAAGGATTACGCTTCTGTCTTCTGGGCTCGTTGGGAAGAACTCGAAGGCAAGTTCTCTTCTTTTTCCTCAACGCTCCCTCACTCGGTTACTGACTCCCCTGGGTCCTCTCGCTATAGAGTACGATCGTCTCGTGACTAAATTCGCGGCTGCCGATGCGAAACGTGCCAAAGAGGCTCGAGTTGAGAACCTGATCAAATCGAAAGTCGCTTCCGTTCCTTACCCGTTACAACAAATGAAGATCGTCTACTCGAATCAAACCAAGGGTAAATCGTATTCCGACGATGAGGATCGATTCTTGATGGTCGAATTGGCGAAATACGGAATCGGTAAAGAAGACACTTGGGAGCGAATCAAGCACGACATCAATGAATGGCCTGCTTTCCGCTTTGATTGGTTCCTCAAATCTGTGAGCCTTCTCTTACACTCTTTCTATCACGATCGTCGACTGACTTGTGATGTTTTGTAGCGCACTGCGGCTGAAATCGGTCGTCGTTGTCAAACGCTCATCGGTCTCGTCGAAAGGGAGTTCGCGCCCGAGGGAGCAGACGAAGAAGGAGGAGCGAAGAAACGTGGAGGTCGCAAATCGACTGGAACGGCGGATGCACCGGCGAATGCTGCGACGGCTGGAAAAGGAAAACGTAAGGCTGCTGCAGCGGGAGGAGATGGAGCAAGTGACGCTTCTCGAGCTAGTACTCCAGCTGCCGGACCAGCTACGAAGAAAGCGAGAAAGTAAATAAATAGACCAAGGAAAGAGGGAAAGTTTTGTGGTTTGTTTGTCTGTTTTTACTCGGTTTTCCCTTCTGCTCTGTCCGCTGCTGTAGTCTATCTCTCGCTCTCTTCTCTCTTCTCTAGCCTGTTTGTGCAATCACTGGTCACTGTTGCGTTCGATCGTTACTCGCAAAGGGACGAGAACGAGAAAGTAAGGTTGCAGAAAAGAGCACAGAACAAAAAGAGAGGTATCAAAGCATCAAAAGGTATCAAATCATTTCTCTTCTCCATCTTCGACTCCCTCTTCAATTCCCCACCCAGCTTCATCCGCCACGTCGTCGAGTTCCTTGTTCTTTTCCGCTTGTTGCGAGAGAGTATCATTTCGAGGCGGTAAGGTTGGAGGGACGGAAGTCGGAGAGCGAGGGGGAAGAGCAGGAGCGTCAATTCGAGGAGGTAGAGTCGGTGGCAGAGTAGAGGCGGGTGGTTTCGATTCATCGATTTTTTCGATTGTCGACGAGGGAATAGGGAGAACGACAACATCGGTCGTTGCTAGCGTGGTGGACGAGTCACCTTCTTGTTGTACGGGCTCTTCCTCCTTCTTCGTTTCGACCACTGCGACTGCTCCTCCTCCTCCTAGATGATCTTCGCTCACAACTTTCTTGCGACTTTCATCTCGAATTCCTGGAAGTTGCATCATCGTAGCTCGACCGTAACCGTAGCCTCCTCCTCCGCCTGTTCCTCCTCCCATCATTCCAGGTGGTTTCGAAGGCGAAGTCGAAGGCGAAGGAGCGGGTAGAGCTTTGATCGAGGGAGACGAGGAGGAAGCCGAAGAAGATTGAACAGCTGTGAGTCTGGCCGTCGGCGAAGAAGAATTCGGATCGAATTGAGCAGTTGCGTTTGCGAGGGTCGAATGGGTAGATGCTACCGAGCTCGCTCTCATTCGAGATGGCGAGGCGGTCGAAGCGGATTTTAAGTAAGGCGCTCGACGTGGTGAAGTTGGAGGTGAAGCTTCTCTCGACTCCGAAGGGGCGTAATACGAAGCCTCGTCCAAACCACTCTTGGCTCGCTTGCGATAATCTCGGTATCCTTCTTCGACCTCCTCCCCTTCTTGCGGTTTTGTCGGTTGAGGCTTCTCCTCTGCGAGTAAGCCTGCTCCTTCAGCATCGGCGGGCCTTCCTGCCGTACGTCGAGCGTTCCATCCCGCTCCCCACTTTTTCATGCTCTCTTTCGCTTGAGCGACCGATTGCGCGAGAGCCTCCTTGTCGGCAGCTTTCGCTCTCCACGACGAGAGGATAGAGGTAGTCGTGGTCGTTGTCGACGACGAAGAAGAAGAAGAAGGAGAGTCGACCGATGCGGAGGCGTTGTGGGAAGGAGAACGACGGATCGGGGGAGGAGGGGGAGGGAGACTCGAAGGGGAAGAAGAGACGGGAGAGGGAGCTTCGGAGTGTTCTGGTTTGATCCAAGCGGGTCGTGCAGGGAGAGTCGGAGGAACAGGGACCGAGGTGGTTGATAGCTCTGTCACCGACGAGGAAGCGGGAGAGCTAGAGATCGGGAGAACTGGATGCTCTGAAGAGGGCGAGGAAGGGTCGAACGAGATCAAAGGGAGCGGTTTCGACTGATCGGAAGGAGCTGTACGGGAGAGGTTGCTGAGTTTGCGTTCTGGAGTTTCGGGAGGCGGCAGGACTTTGTTCAAGGTCGATTCTTCCTCTTGAAGCGCGAGTTCCTTCTCCTTCTTCTCTTGTTCCCTCGACTCGGCTCGTTTCGTCAAGATCTCCCGTAACTTTGCTGCCGAGATCTCTTCTTGGTGGTTCGAGGTCGAAGAAACTGAAGGGGGTTTCGTCGCGGTCGAAGAAGCGGGTTCAGATTCGTTGAGAGGGAGAATGAAGGATGAAGCCGATTCAGAAGAACCTGATTCTGCACGAGAAGGAGCGGGAAGCGGAAGGGATGAGGTCGAAGAATTGCCTGGAGGGAGCGCCGGAGAAGACTGATTGCTCTTCGCGAACCAACTTGAAGTCCTTTTCTTCTCGACTCCTTCTCTCTGTTCGCCCATCCCTAGCTCATCCTTCTTTTCCCTCCAACTCGCAATCTTCGCACTTGCCAATCCGGCCAAACTCGAAACTGAAGTCGAAGCGGCAGAGTTTGTACTTTTGATCGAGCTCGGTTTCTTCGAGGGCGACCTTGATTCGAGTTGAGCTTTGAGGACGTCCCTATCTTCGTCGAGCATACTTGAAGAGCTCGATGGTCGTCGTATCCTCTGTCTTGCTCGGTCCGCAGTCTCTTTCCCTTCACTCATGAGGACTCCTTCAACCATTTTCACTTTTTCCTTCTTGCTCTCGGATTCTTCCAAGTCGGCTTCCTCTTCGCCTCCTTCTGCGAGAGAGACGAGATCTTGATCGGCTTTTGTCATCGTATCGGAGGAAGAAGCGGGAACGTTGAGGTCGGGTCGTTCTTTTCTGAGAGCGGCGCCAAAGATTCCACCTCGAGCAGTCGAAGGGAAAGGTAGAGTCGAGAAGAAGGAGAGGTCGTCCATGTGAGGAACCACGATCGATTCGGCGATCTATGATGAGCAAGAAACGATAAATCAGCTTCAGCAGAAAAGGGAAAGTCACTGAATGTCATTTCTCACAACTTCTCGAATTCTCGATTCAATCGGAGACGTAATCAAGCTCCATTTGATCTGTCGAGTCGAGACGAGAGGTTCAACCGCGAGCTTGATCTTTGGCATCGCGGTGAATCCGAACCAGATCCTATTCGAGGGAGGTTTCTTGATCTTGAGTAACAACGTTCCTTCAAGCTCCTGCAAGACGACGGCTAGGACGAGTCGAACCGAGTAAGGTTTGAAGCGAGAAGAGATCGAAACAGTCGCGACAGTTTCAATCGTGATTCGAACCGCTCCGACGTAAGAAACGTGAACTTCCATACTCGCCTCTCCATCCGTTGTCAATTCCTTCAGCATCGGCTTCGAGAACAAGGGAGTCGAAGATCCGACATCGACTTCTCGGACTTGAATTTCCGATAGTATCGAAGGGATTTTGACCCGTTTCAGTTTTCGAACGATTCGAGAGGTGATGTAGGATTCGAGGGAAGAGGTTCGGCAGACGGCGAGGAAGATTCGACCGAGGATCGCGTTGAACCATCGCATAGGGATAGAGTCGGGGAGAGAATCGATCGAGTCGACGAGATTCGCCATGTCGTCCGAAGAGAAGAGCGCTCGATCTCGAGCCGTTTCTGCCGCCCAGGTAGAAGTCCCGATACGAGAGGCGATGACGAGGGAGTGATACCTAGATACAATTTGTGCGTCAGTCTTTCATCCTCAGAGCAGGAGAATGGAAAGAACGAAACGCACCAATCCTCCTTGTCTGAGTTGACTTTTGCGAAGATGAACCATGGTAAAGGCTTTCCCGTCTCTGCGTCGTAGTTCGTCCCTTCCGCCTGTCCTTCGACCTTTCCAATCTCTTCAACTTCGCCCGCATCATCAAGTTCCTTTTCTTCCTCCGGTTCCGCAGCCCTCACTTTCGGTTTCAATTCGATCGCCGTCCTCTTGACCCAAAACTCCCCATCGACGTATCCTTCCGGGTACACGACGACATCATGACTCGAAACCTCAATCGCGGCCCAACACTCGTGTTGCTGTTCACTTTCGTAGAGGAAGAGAATGTTTTGCTTCAAAACGGCGAAGAATCGATCTTTCGGTTTCGACCTCCTCGGATCTTTCGAGCGGTTGTCCATGAAGGATCTGTAGCCACTCGCGAGCATTCCGACGTAGGTCGCTTCGTTGTTGCCGTTGAGAGAGGGTTCGAAGGTTCTCCGAGCCGTGATCCATCCTGCTCGGTACACAGTCACCAGTTCTTGGTCGTCGAGATTGGTGTCTTTGTCTTTCGCTGGCGAAGGCTTCGGAGGTTCAGAGGAGGGAGAGGGAGCTGGAGGGGGATGAAGAACGACGGGAGAAGTGTAGAAGAGGAATGCGAGAAATGCGACGAGACAAAGTGGGACGAAGGTGAGACCTCCTGCGACGTAGATCAGGACCAACGTAGACAGGGCTACCATCTGTTCAAGCAAGAGGAGTGGAGTTAGTTCCCCCGCTGAGAACTTCGGAACGAGGATCCGAGCCCTGCCTCACCTTCTATCGAGTCGGCTGCAGGTGCAGTATATGTCAAATGTGAGTCTACCCCCTAAAGTCCTGCTCCGCTTAGTGGGTCCCGTTGCTGTGCCGGGAGGAGGATGGTTGTTCGATGACGATCGGCTTTTCGAGTTTGGTTCGTGTCGAGGGCTTCTTCTTGGAGCGGGGTCGCGAGGGGTTTGAGGTTATTCAAGCCGCAAGTAGGCCGGAAGTTCGCCTCAGATGGAGTGAGAGTTGGGAAGAGAACGATTCCGATTTCCTCGGCCCGCTTCTTTTCCTCCGACTCTCCACTCGACCCCGCCCAATCTCAGATTCGATCTATCACAACCGCGTTCACAAGCATACAGACGCCCAGAGCCCACGGAAAGCGGCCTCAAAGACGCATCGTATCGATCTCGCCGAGTTCATCTCTAAACTCGTCTCTTTGTGCGTGAAGCCTTCTGACCGAACTCTCCCTGTCCTCCGAACAAGCTAATACTGACTCACTATCGTCTCGCAGCTAAACGGGGTCGAAATCCTTGATTCTTCTTCCACATTTCCCCACCTTTACTCTCTTCCCCTCCTTCCTTCCTCCCTCTCACTCGACGATGGCCCCTCGACTACCTTACGATGTCTTGCGGGAAATCTTCCGCCACCTCGACCCCGTACCGGACAACGACTCGATCAAACTGATAACGACTCCTTCTTCAAGTCTGGCGATTCAACGCTCAAATGGGGCAATCATCTCCCGAATCTCCCACGAATGGCGCGACCTCGGATACAGGATGATGTTTTCGAACGTACTCCTCCAGCTCGGCTACGAAAAACACCAGCGGAAAATGATTCTGTTGACCGGAAATGAAGAAATCGCGAAAAACGTCAAGAGACTTTTCATCTCCGCTACAGAACACGATTGGGAGCGGCTCCAGAGTCTTCCGATCGACTTTCTTCTCCCATCTTTGTCAAACCTCGAACGACTCGAGATCGTCTCACCCTGGCCAGTAATCCTGAAGGTCTTCTCCCAAGTTGACTTTTCCCCAAACGGCGATCTTCGCAATCTCCGCCACCTGGTCCTCGACAACAGTGGCCGAGATGCAATCCGAGACCCCGTCGATTTGACGAGACTCGTTTCAAAGTTACCTCATCTCGTATCTCTCGAAATCAACACCCCTTTGGCGGAGACCGGAACTATGCCTCCATCGCCGGAGACCCGAATTGAATCAAGACCATTACGGCACCTCAAGTCGCTCGATTACACTGTCCAGTACCGCGGTCCGACAACTCTGGCCGTCCCTCTTTTCCTCACCCTGTGGAACCTCCTCGATCCCTCGAAGCTTGAACATCTCTCCCTCTCGGACCGGACTCTGCCCGAAACGCTTCCTTCTATCCTCACATCCTGTCCGAATCTCTCGACCCTGAGTCTCTCGTGCGATCGACAAACGACAGAACTCCAACTCCCATCACTCATCGAAACCCTCTATTCGCTCCCGAAATTAACCCGACTCGATCTCTCCCTCGTCCCAGATTGGACAGCGCCCTTTCACGTCCCTTCCACCTCGCCTCTACCCTCCCAACTCTTCTCCGCTCTCTCTTCCCTCCCTCACCTCGAATCAGCTTCCTTCGACCTCGATCTCAGTTTCCACGAACCAGCGACCCAAGCATACCTCGCGAGTCAATGGAGTACAGGAACGTTGAAGAGGTTCAGATGGAATAGTTGGTTGGCGGTAGCGAGGAACAGAGTGAGTGTGGAGTATGAGAGGATAGAGGAGGGAGGTTGGAGGAGAGAAGAAATGGGCAATTCTTTCGAGATTGTTGGAGCCGACTAGTATGGAAAGAGGAGAGGATGAAGAGAGGTGGACGTGCTTGAAGGCGCGAAGCGAAGACTAGCTGTGAGTATTTCGCAATTCTCAATTGCAAGTTTCGCGGATCTTTACTGATGCCTGACCAACCCTAATCCGACAGAGCGAGCTCTCGCAGCCTATATCTTCTGCCCTCACTGACGTACACGGCGATCATGGTCCCACCGATTAGAAGTTGGGAAGAGGAACTCACGAAAGGAAAGGGTCAGACAGACGAAAGGTTTTCCAGCGAAAAGGTCAGTCTCATATGAATCGAGTTCCCGAGCGAGTGCTGACGACGCACTTGTAGTTCGTGAAGCAGGATGAGCGACGACTCGCTTGAACGTCCTCAACGCGTATAAATGTCCATGCTCTATCGTTTATTGCCGCCTGCTCTTTCCCTTCGTTCCTTGTTATCCAGGCGTTCTCGACGCTCCACATACGGCAGAGGATCAGCTCCGTTCCGGAAGAGGACTGTCTCGTGTCGAGCAATCGCAACAACAATAAACGAGTCCTCGAACGAAAGGTTCGCACGAACGAGCTCAACTGATTGAATGGTTTTCAGAGTCATGGTCTGCCTACGGAATCGAGTAGAACCGCTGTCTAGAGAGTACGCAGCTCTAGGGCTTATGAAGTGCACTTGTTGAAGCGTGATGCGAAAGGGGAATGGAAAAGACGATTTTCGACGCTTTTCTGCAAGCGGACGCAACGATTTGACGGTTCTCGACTACCTCCTACTGCTCAAGTTGCCTCGAAGCTCCATGAGCGCTGCTCCAAGCCAGCAGAATGTGAAGCTGCCGGAAACGGGCCCTTTGTGCGATCAACGATTCAGACTCAGCTCTTCCTTCTCCATTCACTGCTACGACAGCAATTCGCCCTCCTCCTCATCGATACGCAATCAGGATGTCTTCCTATTTAAACAAGCAAGCTCCTCCGCCTCCTCCGCCTCGAGTTGCCCCATCGAGTTCCACCCCATCATCTTCCGATTCCCCTTCTACAACACGCACGAAACCCAGTCATAGACACAAACAATCGATTCACTACAATGATGCACCCGATCTGGCATCACTCACGGCAGACTCGGAAGGAGGAGGAGTTGGAGTCAGTCGATCACGTTCAAAGACGGCGAATCGAGCTTCGAGAGTACCTGCCTTGGGTTCAATACCATCCGCTAGTCAAGCAACATCCACATTGAACGCGCCTTCCACGTTGAAAGACGACAGTTTGACCCTTCCAGCCTTCAACGCTCCTCCCCCTCCACCACCTCTCCCTATTTCCTCAATCCGAACCGGTCCCAGATCCCTACCTTACGATATCACCCAATTCCCCACTCCATCCCTCACGACGAAGCTCGTTCTCGTATTCATACCAGGCAATCCAGGCCTCGTTTCTTACTACGATTCATTCCTCTCGACTCTACAATCCTCCCTTCCTCTAGAAGTGAAAGAAACGACAGAGATTTACGCAGTGGGACACTTGGGACATAGTTTGAATGCGGAGAGGGAAGGAATGGTTAAAGGTTTCAAACCTTCGCAGCAGGCGACTTTGGAGGAACAGGTGGAGAGTAAGGTTGAGTTTGTGGATGAATTGAAGGTGAAGTATGGAGACGAGGTGAAGATTATGGTGTTGGGTCATTCGATTGGAAGTTGGATCTGTTTACAGGTGAGTAGCTCCCTAATCTTCGGAAGTTTTCGTCAGAGAAAAACTGGAAACGTTTGTCCGTTTCCCTCTAGATGCTGAAACAACGACCAAACTTAATCTCTTCAGCCCATCTCCTCTTCCCGACGATCTCGTCAATGTCTCTCACTCCAAACGGTCGAAAACTCTCTCCCCTCTTCTCCTCCTGGTCCCTTCGACCTCTGTTCTATTCAACTTCATTCTTCTCCTACCTCCCCACGAGCATCATCTCGACACTCGTCTCTCTCCTAACCGGTCAATCCGGTCCCGGTTCATCAACGACAACAAGTCTAGTTTCATCGCCTCAAACCGTCATCGCAGCAATCACGATGGCTTCGAAAGAAATGTCAACCGTCACTTCACTAGATCGGGAGTTGTTGAGAGTGGTAGGAGAGAAATGTTGGTGGTATTGGGCCGAGGAAGGGAAAGATGGTTGGGTTTTGGAGGAAAGTATTCGGGAGATTGAGGAAACTTTGGGGAATGAACCGGAGATGTTGAGGAAGAGGGAGAGATGTAGGGAAGGAATGCCACATGCTTTCGTGTTGAATCAAGGTGAGACTCTGCCCCTCGCTTGTTTCGCAAAAGAATCAAAATCAACGAATCAAGCGGTGCGATGTATTCACTAGATCATTCGACGTCTTTGGCTAAGAAATGCGCTGATTGGATCGTCAAGGATCTCGAATCGACAAAGAAGTAGCTGGAATAGAGCGGAAGCTCAGGCTCGAAAGGAAAAGAGGAAACTCTTTCATTTTGTTTTTTTTAGATACCCATTTTCTTGTTATTTTTCCGGTAGTAATCTCATTGAGTCGTTACCTTGCTATGTTGTGTTGTCATACAGTCCGGGGCTGTTTCTACCAGTCAAAAATTCGAGAGAAAGCGCATCATGGAGAATTGCGAGTCGAGTCGCGATCCAGTTTCTTCTCCGTTCACACGACTTCTACTCTCGGTTTATTCGTGTTCTCGGCTAAGATGGTGGAGGATACACCTCTATCTACCTACGTGTATCTCTTCCTAACCCAAGTCTACACTCTCGTCAGTTCCCATTTCCCGTTCATCTCTTTCCCTTCCCGTAGATCTCCCGCTCAATCCCTTTCTCCCTCTCCCTCGTCGGACAGTCACGTTCCCTAATCCAATTCATCACTCTCCGAATCCCTTACTACACTTTCGCGACCCTCTCCTGGGCAACTACGCTCACGTTCCGACTTACAACTTTCAAAATCGCAATCTTCCTCTTCGTTCTTTCGAGTGCAGCTAGTTGGGCTTGGAAAGTTAAATATTTGAATAGGTATACCGAGTTGAGAGAGTTACCCGGGGGAAAGATTGGAGTTAGTGAAGGATTCGATTTGTGAGTTTCTTTCGCACGCACAGCCTACCCTTCCACGGGGACCTTGAGCTGAGTGCTTTGAGAGAGACGGACAGACATCCGGATTTGGCACACGATCAACATGGGAAAGATGGGTTCCATAATTACCTTGATGAATTCCGTAAGTTTTTTCTCAGTTTTCTTCTTTCGCAGCTCGTACTGACCTCCTTCGCTTGCAGTCTCTGCGATCAAAGTCTTTGGATACCTCGAGAAACCAGTGCGTCAATCCCGCTCATCAGCCGTCAATCACTGCTGAAGAAGTCGGATCCACACAGGTTTTCCACGAACTAGCTCGACACCTCCAAACCCGTCGTCTAGTAGCCGGTGACACTCTCGACCTATCCCAAGACAAATCCTTCTACATCGTCGTTGACGGTCGTGTCGAAGTCTATGCTCAAAACCCGACCTCTTCCACGACGAAAACGAGCAATAATCCTTCGGGAGCGACGAACTCGCGACGTTCCAAGGATCCTCTACCTTCGGGTTCTTCTTTCAACTTACATATGAATGGACTCGGTAGACGAGAAGGAGGAAGGGAAGATTCAGGGGAGGAAGATCAAGATTCGGACGACGACGACGAAGGAGAAGGACTCGAAGGTTCTGGTTGGCAATTATTGAACTGCGTTGAATCAGGGGGAACTCTTTCGAGTCTGTTTACGATCTTGAGTTTGTTCACGGAGGATGTCAAGTTGAGGTATGAGGAAGATCATCATGGGACGGGGTCGGAGGAACGAGAAGGAGAAGGAGAACGGAATGGAGATGTTGCGGATTTCGATTTGAACGATTCGGATCGAGGGCTACTTTCTCCAGGTGGACTCAAGCGACCTGGGCTCTCTGCTATTGGGAGGAGTATGACGAGTGATACGGACGACGCAGATGATGAAAGAGGTGAAATTGGATCTGGAGGAAAAGGATGGAAAAGGAAATCTTCGTTCATGAAGTTTAGCACGAGTTCACTCAAAGGAGGAGGAGGAGGATCGAATACGGAAGCGGAAGACTCTACGATCGCCGAAGAACCCGAAGAGGAACAGGAACAAGAAGACGATGATGATGAAGGAAAAACGAAAACTGCGAAAGCTACTCCTTCTTTCACGAAAACCTTCTCGACAACTCCTCCGACGACCGCTTATCCTTTCCCTCCTATGAACCGTCAGAACTCTTCAGCGAGTAACTTTGCTCGACCTCCTCCGTTCTCCCATCCTTCATCTCGACCAAAGAGGAAACGCAGCGCACCAGCTCCTCACGCGACCTCTTCGAAACAGTTTGAAACGACTCTAGCTCGTGCAACGGTCGATACGACTCTCGCTGTCATCCCTGCTGAAGCTTTCCGAAGGTTGACCAAGAAATTCCCGAACGCCGCCGCGTGAGTTTCTTCTCCTCTTCGCCCTTTCAAGGAGAGACCGGCTAATTATTACACGATTGACAGTCACATCGTTCAAGTCATCCTCACCCGTCTTCAACGAGTCACCCTCCTCACAGCTCACAAGTACCTCGGGCTTACTCGAGAAGTGATTCGAACTGAAGAAGCGATCAACGATTTAGCTTGTTACCCTCTCCCGAACACGTTCTGGGAAGACGGAGGAATCCAACGATTGAGAGCTCGATTCGTTCCGGAAACGAAAATGGGAGATGAGGAGGAAGATGAGAGGGGAGATTATTTCGGACGAGCGACTGCCGGAGGTGGAGGAGGAGGAAACGCGAGAAGGGCTACTGTCGGAGGAAAAGGCGGAGTACTTGGAAGTGGGAACGGGAATGGGATCGGAGGGAGGAGGAAAGATCGTGGGATGCCGTTGGAAACTCCGTATGCTGGACCTCGGATGGGAGAAGTTTTCTGGTCGGACGAACTCGATTCTTCGGAACATGAAGGGATTCGATTGAAACTTCGTACTCCGTCGACGAGGAGGAAAGGAACGTCGACGACTGGGGGAGGAGGAGCAGGAACGAAGAGTGCGATTACGAGGAAAACGGGAGATTTACTCACAATGAGTTCGGTCAAATCCGGTTCTACTACGATTGGGTCTCCGGCGATTCAAGCTCCTAGACTCGACAGGATGACGAGTACCCGATCGCTTGGAGGAGGAGCAGGGGGAGAAGAAGAATTCGATTTGAGAGGAGCCGTGATGGAGTGTATCTCGAAAGCGATCGGACTCGTTCAACCTCACGTCACCCCTTCGACTTCCGTACAAGCCTCACCTTCAGTCGGTCCTCACGAATACCCCAATACCCCTTCGCCTGGGATGGGTTCTCGACTTCGTTCTCAAGCCGCGTTCAACTCTTCCTTCTCTTCCCTTTCCCTCCTCGGCCTTCAAGGTCTTCACGACGACGAATCCTCGGTATCTTCACTTTCGGCATCTGGTATGTTCGCGGGAGAATTAGGAACTGGATCTCGAAATTTCGCGAGTATGGATCTCGAAAACGAAGTCGAAATTCTCTACTTCCCGAAAGACAGTATGCTCGTCAAAGAAGGGGAAAGAAACGCTGGATTATACTTCGTCATTGAAGGATTCTTGGACGTCTCGATGCCCGACGAAGGACCGATTGGAGGAACCGGAATCGGCAAGAAACCCACTCGAGAAGAGGAATACGATTCTCCGAGTTCGAAGAAACCTCATTCGAAGAACTCGTCGTCGTCTTTCAACCCTCAATCTTCCGCCTTCCGTGACGCAAAGAACAAATCGGTACCTTTCTCAGCTACGAAAGGACCGAAAGTACGAACTTCGACTCCTCCAGCTCAGAAGAAACCGACCAAGAAATCGATCCCTCTGTTCACCGTTCGACCTGGAGGAATAGCAGGTTACCTCTCTTCGTTGACTGGATTCCCTTCTTATGTCGACATCATCGCGAAAACTGAATGCTACGTCGGATTCCTCCCGGCGAAAGCTCTCGAACGAATCATGGATCGAAAACCTATCGTTCTTCTCACTCTCGCAAAGAGGCTGATTAGTCTCCTCTCTCCTCTTGGTAAGCACGCAATCCTGTCTTCTGTGCTTTCGGAGCTGACTCTCAGTATGTTCCCCTGCGACAGTCCTTCACATCGATTCGGCTCTCGATTGGATGCACGTTTCTGCGGGACAAGTCATCTATCGACCTGGCGACGAAGCCGACTCATTCTACATCGTGAGTGAGCTCTCTATCTCAGTAACCTCCAACTTCACTGAGATAATGTTCGTTGACAGGTCATCAACGGTCGATTACGTTCTATCACTGAAAGACAAGGAGGAGGAGTCGAAGTTCAAGCCGAATACGGTCAAGGCGATTCCGTCGGCGAGCTCGACTGCATCACGGCTTCTCCTCGACCTTCTACACTTCACGCGATTCGAGATACCGAACTCGCCCGAATGCCGATGACTCTCTTCAACGCGATTTCGGTTCATCATCCTCTCGTTACGGTCCAAATCTCGCGCATCATCGCTTCGAGGTTGAAGAATCAACTCATGAGTCAGAACAGTCTCGGTGCGAGTATCCCGAAACAGATGGGTAAAGCTGGATCTTCAGAGGGTTTGATGGGCAAGAACAATTTCAACCTCAAAGTGAGTTGTTCCTCTTGCACGGCGCATCCCTCTATTGTTGCTGATGCACTTTACTCGCCTAGACGGTCGCGATTATCCCAACGAATCGACATGTCCCCGTTTCCGAATTCGCTACGAAACTCCATCAAGCTCTCGAGTCGATCGGTGCTACAACCTCCTACCTCAATCAAGCGACCGTCATGCAAGTACTTGGTCGTCACGCGTTCAGCAAGATGGGACAGCTCAAACTCGCAGGTTGGCTCGCCGAGAACGAACAGAAGTACCGAATCGTTCTCTACGTCGCAGATACTGCCGTTAGCGCTCCTTGGACTCAGACGTGTATTCGTCAGGTGAGCACTTACTATCTTACTACCTCATGCTCGCGGTAAGTTGACTTTTGAAGCTCATAGGCCGATTGCATCTTCGTCGTCGCTGACGCCGGAGCGGAACCCTCGCTCGGCGAGCACGAGAAGCTCCTTGTTGGCATGAAGACGACGGCTCGTAAAGAACTCGTCCTCCTCCATGCTGAACGCTTCGTTCAGCCTGGAACTACTCGACTTTGGCTCCGAGTATGTTTCCCGTTTCTTTCTTCTTCTTTTCCGTATGCTCACCCTCTTCCGTCTCTCACTAGAACCGACCTTGGATCCACGCTCATCACCACGTCGAGATGGTCGGAGCAACTCCTGAGTCACATCGAGATGTCTCCGACCCTGCCGCCGTCGTCGCTCTTCGCAAAATCGCCGCTCGAGTCGAGTATCAAATCAGCAAATACAAGAAGACGAACCCTCGACCGATCCCTCAACGTACTCCCGCTCTCTCGGATTTCGCCCGTCTCGCTCGTCGACTCTGTGGTCGATCGATCGGAGTCGTCTTGGGTGGAGGAGGAGCTCGAGGAATTTCTCATATTGGAGTTCTCCGTGCTCTGTCTGAACGAAACATCCCCGTCGATATGATCGGAGGGACTTCGATCGGAGCGTTCATCGGTGGACTCTACGCGAAGGAAGGAGATCTCGTTTCGACTTTTGGGAGAGCGAAACGATTCAGTGGTCGAATGAGCACTTTGTGGAGGATCTTGACCGATTTGACGTATCCTGTCGTCGCTTACACGACTGGTGAGCATCTCTCGAACCTCTCTATCGATCGTTGAGGGTTGAGAACTCACATTCGTTTTGATTAGGTCACGAATTCAATCGAGGTATCTACAAATCCTTCTACGACACCAACATCGAAGACATGTGAGCTCATTCCGCTCTCTATATCGCTACTCTGATTGACGATTCTCTCTCAGGTGGCTCCCTTACTTCTGCAACACGACAAACATCACTCATTCTCGAATGGACGTTCACACGAGCGGTTACGCCTGGCGTTACGTTCGAGCTTCAATGTCCCTCGCCGGTCTCTTACCTCCTCTTTGTGACGAAGGTGACATGCTCGTTGATGGTGGATACGTCGACAACCTTCCCGTGGGTCTCGCCTTCATTCCTCTTATCCCGACTTCTCGCTGAGTTTTCGTCTTGGAGGGTAGGTCTCGGTCATGCTCGCACAAGGAGCCTCGTCAGTCTTCGCAGTCGATGTCGGTTCAGTCGACGATACCGATCCTCGAAATTATGGAGAATCCGTTTCGGGTTGGTGGTTGTTGATTCAACGATGGAATCCGTTCGGAAACGCTCCCAACATCCCGAGTATTACCGAGATTCAAGCGAGATTGACCTAGTACGTCCTTCGGGACTTCTTCGATTGAACGGCTTCAACTGACTCGATTTGATTCTTCGCAGCGTTTCGAGTGTGAAAACTCTCGAAGAAGCGAAGAATACTCCTGGAGTACTCTACATGAGAATGCCCGTTACTCAATTTGGTACAGTAAGCTCACTCTCCTTCCCATTCTTCATTGTCGAATCGCCTGCTCACCGCTCACCTTTTGCTCTCTCGCTCAGATGGAATTCAAACGATTCACCGAGATCCTCCAAGTCGGTTCAGATTTCTCGAAAGGACTCTTGACGGAATGGGATTCGAAAGGAGAACTCCCTACGGGACTCGAAGGGGACGTCACGAATCAGAAAGCGCAGAAACGGGGTCAGAGTATCAGGAGGAATTCAATCTAGAGTAAAAGGTTGGCGTGGGGGTTTTTCTTTTGCTTTTTCTCCCTCTCTCGGAGATGGGTTGTATCAGACGATGGGTTCGAAGAGGGTATACCCTGCTTTGATACAGGACGATTTAGCTGTATTATGTTTCGTGTATTTTGCACTTACTCGCAACTTCTTTTACTCTGCAAATAATGATGGTCTAGTGTTCTTGCTCTCTCGATCATTTCTCTCGTGGAAGGTACTACAGAGAGAGACTCGTAGAGGAGTGAATCGCATTCCAGACAGATAGCAACCTCAATCGAAAGTGATTTTCTTTCCTTGAGGTTGAACCGACTTGAGCGCTTCTGCCTGCTTCCTCTTTGCCTCCCAACTCGGATGCATCTTCTCTCCCGTCGTTGTCGTCGTTGCTGTTCCATTCGTAGCTGCTGATCCATAACCTCCTTTTCTCGGGGCGATTGGTTGAGCGTTCGGATTCGCCGAACCTCCTGGCGCATTCGCAGGGTTGAAAGGTGTCTCCTCAACAGCAGCAGAATCCGTCTTGTTGTTGTTGTTGACTTTCGAAGGAACGGATTCACCAGCTTTGATCGCTTTCTTGTTCTTTTTCAGTTTGTCGACGGGGAGAGGTTTACCCCCTTGAGCTTTGACGACGTGTGCCGCGGCACTACCATACTTCTTCTCCCAGATCCTGTCATCATCGAACTCTCATCGTCAGTTTCGATTCCCAAGAGTGAAAGGAAATGAGGGAACTGACGCTTGACGAGCTCTTTGACCCCTCCTATTCTTCCTCTCTCCCTTTTTGTTCTCCCTCTCAGCAGCTTTAACCCACTTCGCATCCTCCCCATCCGAATCCGAATAACTAACATACCCCGCCGCCAACGAAGGGAGGAAAGCCGAAGAAGTGACTGGTTTATGTGTCGGAATTTCCCGAGTTTTCTTCGATTTCGATTTCGGTTCGGAGGGTGAAGATAGTTTAGATCGTTTAGTAGGTCGATCATCGGCGGGGGAGACGGCAGGGAAAGAAGAATCCGATTCGAATCCTCCTCCTCCTCCTCCTTCATCGTCGTCTTCAGAACCTGACCATTCCCCTTCACTCCCCTCTAATCCCTCATTCATCGCTGCTAACTCCCTCTCAATCTCATCATCATCCAATTCCTCATCTTCTGATCCAGCTACCGGTCCCTCATCTTCACTTCCCTCTTCTTCCTCTTCTTCCGTATCTCCCTCGTTCCCATCTCCATCTCCATCTCGACCTTGACGACCGGCGGAACGTTCCAATGCTTCGATCGCGGCTTTCCGTTCCTCACTCATCTCCATAGACCGTTTCGGTAAGTTCTTCTTCGTCTCCTCTGCTCTCTTGGCCCGTTCCGCTCGTTTACTTAATCGTCTCTCCCCATTTCCTTCTTCCTTTAGCGTTCCCTCTGCTACTCCCTCTGTTGCTGGTTGTTTCTCCTTCTCTTTCCCTTTCTCCTCCCCGCCAACGACTCCCTTCTTCGTACTGCTAGAAGAGGGAGGTTCCACAACTTCTCCTAATCTCTTCCTAACCCCTCTAACGATCTCTTCCCACCCTTCGCCTAAACTCTTATTAGCCATCACTCGATTCCTCGCTTTCCCCTCACTTGACTGTCCATCTACTTCAGACCACTTATCGTTCGGGTTCGAGCTTGAAGGGATTGAAGCGAGGATGGAGGGTAGGAAGGAGAGGGATCGGAGGGAAGGATGTTTCGGAAGACGGGTGGAGAGGAGCTGTGAGGGAATTGAATCGATCGAGAGCGCCTGCACGAATTCAATGAGTGTCAGCACGGGAAGAGAGAAGGACCGAGGAAGGGAGGAGGGTACTTTGAGAGCAACGAGTTGGGCTTCTAGGTCCGCTAGGATTGCCTCATCGACGGGTTTCCCATCTTTAGGTTCTCTACATCCGGATTCGTGCGTCGTTAGCCAGCAGAGAGAAGGGGAGAGGAAGATGGGAGGGAAACGTTACCGAGTAGTTTTGATCTTTCTCGTTAGTTTCTGTAGTTCAAACGTTTTCGCTTTCTTACATGCTTTGTGCAAGAGTTTATTCGCATGGAACTATCCTCCCAATCAACCCATCGAGTCGTCAGTCGTCGAGATCATTGAAGAGAGATGAACTTTCCAAATCCGTGGATTAGGAGGAGAGGGGGCAGCTCACCATATAACTCTTTAGACTAGCTTCCTGTTGTACAGGATCCTGTACAGCAGCTTCCAAATCCTCTTTCGAACGTTTCCCACCTCCTCGACCGACCTAGCGTTTTTCAAGATCAAACCAACTCACTCGATTTAGTTTGATGAGCTGCTGGAGAGCGAGATAGGAAGAGAGAACGTACGGGCTTGTCTTGGGTACGTTTGCGCTTATTGTTTGGAAGAGGGGGCATGTTGAGAGATGTTGGAAGTTTAAAGAGAGAGAAAGTTCGCGCAGATGAACTTCTCGATCACTTTCGCTCGTTTTGCTGTTCTCTCTGATCGACTGACGCATGATGAAGAAAGAGTAACGACGAACTAGTTTTCATCGACCGAAAAAACAAAACGAACAAAAACCACCGTGAAGAAACTCAGAAAACAAAATCGACTGACTATCAATCATCAACTCTCCAAACCTAAACAGCCTCTGAGCGCTTCAGCAATCCCTCCAACTGTTCCCTCAACCTCCTATTCTCCTCTCCCAACCTCTTATTCTCCTCCTCCAACTCCAACATTTTCCCCAGTTTCCTCGCCCGACTCTTCCTAGCACTCATCGTATTCTGTAACCTTTTCCTCTCCACCTGTTCCAAAATATCTGGGGGTAACTCGTTTGGATCAACCAACTCCCCCCCAGTTGAGGTTCCTCCTTCATCGGGAGCGAGAGCGGGAGTAGATCCTTGACGAGCTCGCTTCTTGGCGAGAGCCTTTTCGGCACCAGCAGTTTTACGTTTCCTCGAAGTCGAGGACGCAATGATTGGGTTACGGGTTTGGATCGGTGCGTCGGGTCCGAGGAGTGGGATCGTCGTACGGAATCCGGTGGGTTCGGGTTTTCGGGGGGAGGGTTTCGAACTCGCTTCCGAGGTGACTGATGTCGAGGTTGAGACGGAGCGGGAGAGTGCAGGAGGAGTTGGGAGAACGGAACCGGAAGAAGGGACTTGAGAGGGTCGAACGGGGAGTGGTGGAAGAGGACGAAGCGTTGTGGAGAGGGATTCATAAGGGAGTGAAGTCGGGATCTCTGGTAGTAGAGGCGGGAAGAGAGGATTCGACGTGTCGAAGGACAAAGTAGAGGAATCAAGAGGAGGTAGAGGAGTTTCAGCGACGTTCCCGCTATTCGGGAGACTGAACATTGGGGAAGCGAGTAATTCCGACCAGGGACTCGTACTGTGCGAGGAGGAGGAAGCGAGTGGGGAATCGAGAGTCGAGTCGAGTGCGATAGGGTCGACTCCGGAACCGAGAGGGACAGTGGTAGAGGAAGAAGAAGAGGTTTTGAAGGATTGTTGTTGGTGTGGAGTGAAGACGGGGTATGCGATGGGATCGAAGAGGGGTAAAGACAAATCAAAGGGCATAGAGATATCGCCTGATCAGGGACGTCGAGTCAGCTTGAGAGACGAGAGCGAGAGAGAGAGGAAGAGAAAGAGAAAGACGAACCGGCATCGAAACCTTTAACATTCGTAGAGAATGTCGAAGAAGACAAGGACGACAAAGAAGGGGGTTTGACTTGAAGATCTTTTTGACTTTCATTGATGTTGTTGTCGACGAGGACATGGTCGTCGAAGAGGAACCCGAGAGACGAAGAAGAAGAAGACGAAGTTTCAGGAAACAACGACGAAAGTTGATGAGGATTTTCTAGTGGTAGAGGTGATTGAACCGAGAGCGAAATGGACGAAGGACCGGTGACAGATTGTTGATCGTAAGAAGGCGAGTCGGAGACATCAGAGTTGGTGGTGAGTGAGGGAGTAGTGAGAGAATCAAGGAAATTCAACAATTCATTGGCTCCTCCTCCTCCTCCTGGCGTTTCCTCCTGACTGACTTGAGCGACTTGTTGGTGAGAAGAGTGTGGAGAGTTTACATTGAGGTGTTGTGAATGGGTCCCGTCAACCTCGAGAGGTTCGGGGCCGAGGTGAAATCCGACGGAATCGCGGTTTGAGCCCATTCTTTGATCTCGAACGAGGCATTGCGGAGGTTGTTGAATTGCATGAACGACATGGTAGTCGAGGGTGGGACGGTTGAGACTATCACCCGTAGAGTGAATTGAGTATATGCTGAGATAAGCGAGTTTGAAGAGGAGAGGGGAAGAGCTCACGAGAGGTAAGGGTTAATTGCTATCGACCTGTAGGGTCGAGGAGGTAGAGTCTAAGCTGAAGGCGGCCACCAAGGCGGGCAACAGCTGATCGAGGCTGAGGGAGGGGGACTGAGAGAAGGAGGGAGGAGGATCCGGACGGAAGGGACCTTAGGGAACGGACGGAAGTTTACACTTCTGTTCGAACGTGTATTGAGAGATAGAGAGAGACGCGAAAGTGTAGAGAGTAAGAGGGAGAGAAGCGACCGCGCGGTTTGAATCCCTCCCCCCTCTCGAATTGAGGGTCTGACTCGACTCGACTTCAATCCTCCTCCTTGTTTTTTTTCGGCCGAACCCCCTTTTCCATGAAACTTCAATGTGAATTACACCCATTCTATCCTCGTCGAATAAGCATCTCCAATCCAAAACGCTCTCAAAACTCTCGGTAACCTAACCCTTTCCACTTTCCCTCCTCCTCCGGCCTCTTCGTCGAGTACCGCTCCATTCTCCAACAACGCAACGATCAACCTCGGAATCGCCGCTGCCGTCCCATTGAGCGTATGAGCGTACGCAAGCTTCGTCGACGTTGAACCAGGTGCGTTGAAACGGGAAGGGTAATTCGCTGTCGCTTCGAGCGCGGCGGGAGTAGGGAGGTCGAGAGTTTCGAGAGGTGCTCGAGCAGTGGGGGATCGTGGGGTAGGACGGTAACGGACCCCAAGTCGTCGAGATTGATAGTCGGTACAGTTGGAAGCGGAAGAAAGCTGTGGGAATGGAGCATGTCGAATTGAGCATGCGAAAAAACAATAAACTCGACTCGACTTTGATCCGTGACTCACCTCGCCCCATTTACCTCGTCCCGGCATCCATGCTTCGATATCGTATTTGCGGTGTGCCGACGCACCGAGCTCCTCCGTAGGCATGTCGAGAACTCTGCGAAATTGAAAGAGCGTTAGCTTGGCGCGAAGATCCAGCTAAATCTCCTTCACTCCTCACCTCAAAGACAATCCCAATCCACCCAAGATCTCCTCCTGAACCTTTCTCAATTCCTCCAATAACCGATCACTCTCATCCTCGGCACAAACGACGACCATCTCGACTTTACTGAACTGATGAACCCTGTACAATCCTCTACTGTCCGCCCCCCTCGCGCCCGCTTCCGCTCTGAACGCTCTCCCCAACGCAACATACTTCAACGGTAGATCCTCCTGTCGAAACGTTTTCGCTGCTGACATTGCGACGAGAGGAATTTCCGCCGTTCCCGCCAAACATAAATTCGAAGTTGATTCTCCGTCACTCAAGAAGTAGGTCTGTTGAGCTTCCCCAGCGTCTCGGGGTTGGAATCCACATCGTTCTGAGACTTCTGAACGAACGACATCGGGAGTTAAAACCGGGTTGAATCCGTGCGATAAAGCGATCGACATTGAATAATTCGTTAAAGCGAGTTCGAGTAACGCCGCTTCGTTCGTCAACAACGGCCAGGAGGATCCAGTCGTCAAGGAAGAAGAGGGGAAATCGGTCCAGGCGAAATTCGAAGGAGAAGAAAGGTGTAAATGATCGAGATGAGGTTGAGCTTCGGGAGGAGGGGAAGAAATGGGAGGTCCGAGAGTCGTGACGAGTTTAGCGTGAGATTCGTCCCCGATTGGAACGTGAGGATGGGAAGAATTCGGGAGTTGTAAAGCGAGGGATTGAATAGTTTTATCGAGTGAATTTAATCGTGGTTCGAGTTCCTTCAACAGTTTCTTGACGATTGCTCCTTCTTTTCGAGCTTCCAAATCCCCCTTCGGTGCTTTCGAAACGACGTTCCTCCGTTCTCGAGCGGCTTGTAACTCTTTCCGAAGTCCAATCGCTTCAATTTCCATCCTCCTCAGTTCATCGATCATTTCCGGTTTGAGAGGAGACTTCCGTTGTTCGAGGTTCGTTTTCACATCTTGAGGGGAATCGAGAACGTCGGTCAAGTCAATGACGGGATGAGGGAGAGACGAAGGTCGGGAGGTGGAAGAAGAGGAGGAAGCGAACCGGGTAGTCGATGCCGTGGCGCGTGGTAGACAAGTCGTACAGGTAGTAGATATTCTTCGTAGTAGCATTTCGAAAGAGTCGAAGTGAGAGGTTGGAGAGCGAAAGAGAGATCACGAAACTCTTTCCTCCAACATTTCACAAGTCGATCATGACGGCACCAGGTGAGTTTTTACGCATGTCAGAGTGAGCTATACTGATCATGACTCGAATGCGCAGACGCCAGTCATCTCGAAGATATCGGTTCGAGAGGTTCTTGGGCAGTTTCGAGTGCTAAACCGGGATACGGTGTCGAACACCTCAGGGACAACGATACAGAGATTTTCTGGCAGTGAGCGCAGTCTAACCAGTATAAAGAGGCATGGCGGCTCATCAGTGGACTCGATGATGCAGGAGTGAGGGTTCCCAACCTCACTTGATCAACATTCAGTTCTCCAAGAAGCAATCCATCTCTGTGAGGTCTTTTCCGTCTTGCTTCTGAGTGCAGCATACTGACGGAACTCTGCGGCGCGAGTAGGAAGTTTGGATTTACGTCGATATCCGAGTTGACGATTCCTACACTCCTCACAAAATCTCGATTCGAGCCGGTACGTTCCACGGAGACTTGCACGAAGTGAAATGGGTTGAATTACAACAAGCGAAAGGGTGGCAAGTCATGTCTTTGACCAGCGGAACTGCTGGAACTCCAGATGAAACGTGAGCTCGTTCATTTCTTTCTCTCGATTCCTTGGAAAACAGTCGACCTTACTAGACCTTGAGATGGGATACGTAGACAACCGATAAGAGCTCATCTGATACAACTGGCGATCATATCGAATCATATGAATGGGAAAGATACGCATGTTAGAGGAGTGAGAGTTTACGCTCCGAAACCGTGGGTCCAAACTTTTCTCCTTTTTCGCTTTCCTCTTTCTCGCCTGATCGCTAACTTGGATGATGGGATGGTGTGTATACAGACTCGATCTGGAGGACGATATCATCCCGTTCCGAACAGTAGCCTTCACGCAGCACGAAACGATTCGATGAGACGGGAAAACAGAAGACTTGACGAAACGCCCTTTACGACAGCAAATCAGAGCCATTCGGTCGCCTCGGTCACATACACAGAAACGTAACAATCGTGAATCGCAGTCACCCAGCTACGAGTAGGCGAAGGGGGAACGAGATCACGGGTTCAAAAATTGAGCTCTTCGCGAATATGTGCAGCCTTGCTGCTGAACCGGGACTCGCTTGGCTTTAGTCTTGCTCCTGACGATGTTTGTAATAGCTCGAGCTTTATTCTGTTGCCAACGGACGATCTGTCAAAGTGGCGAGGAGAGTTTTACTTTCTTCCTTTTTCTCCTCCTCTCTTCACCCGTCACCGACCTTTCTGCGCTTCTCGCTACTATCCGCCGTTCTATATCGATCTGCACTATCACCTCACGCAACTATGTCAACCTCCAACGCCTCCCAATCATCGAGCGAGACTCCCTCGAATGACCTGTCTCCACCTCCCTCATCTCAAGTCTCTCGACCCCTCCCCGACTCTCCCTCTCGATTAGGATGGGCTCCAGCACCGAAACCAACGACCTGGGCGACTTCGAGTGGCAATCGACAAGGACTTCAATCTCACAACTTCGGTCTACCTCAACTCGGCTCTCCTGCCTCTCAAGCGCCTGGCCGTATTGGGGATGAAAGAGATACGTCGGGAGGACAAGATGAGAAAGGTTCGAATGGAATTGGTACAGGAGGAGGAGGGAAAAGGGTTTCAGCTCTCGGTTCTCGAAACCACCGCACGAATTCTCCCGGAGGAGCTGAACCCGGCAAGGACGATGAGGAGGAGGAAGAAGACGAGGAAGAAGAAGATGGAGAGATCATGATGGCTCCGCCTGTCCCCTCGCAAAATCGACGACCTCCTCCTCAGACTCAAAAAGAAACGACGACGACTCCTCGACGACCTCCTATCGTTCGTTCGGCAGCTGGCAAAGGTCAGCTCGATTTACAAGAGATGCGTCTTGGCGGTGGCAGAGGATCTCCTCTTCATCGATCTTCTCCAGCTCCTCGATCGAACGCTCCCGTCCATTCGAATCCGACTTCTGCTCGTCAAAATCCCCCGATTCGTCTCGTCACTTCTTCCATGACGACTCCCGCTCATTCTGCTTCCTCGAATCAACAGTCTCAGCCTCAATCAGCTCAGACTTCCTCGTCGAATAACCCAAACAAAAAGAAACGAGCCCTTTCAAACGATTCTCAAGGTTCTTCTGCTCCTCCGCCTCAACCTCGTACGAACTCCTCTAGTTCAACATCAAAGAAACGTCCCTCTGTCAGTGGCGAAGGAGGAGGAGAAGCGAAGAGAAGCAAGATCTCGTCAGAAACGAAACAGTGCGAGAAAGATGCGGGAGCGATTTACGGAGCTGTTTCCGACATGATCGCTCGCCTCAAGATTCAAGTGAGTGTCCCGACGCTTGTCTCGCACCCTCTGGCGACTCTTAACTGATTTAGTCGGTCTTTTAGGATGTCGAAATTCACGATCTGCAAGTCTCGCTTGAACAGAAATCCCTCGAACTAGGCTCGATCTCTGAAGAGAAGAGACAGTTCAAGAAAGAGATCTCCGATCGAACTCGTCAAGCTCTTGCCAAGTGAGTGATGTTCTGCTTTTCGGCTCGCTCGCTTCGACGACTGATTTAGTTTCGAGGTAACGTTAGAATCGAGGCTGCGAACGAAAGTGTAGTCACGACGTACAGCGAAGCTATAAAAGCCTCTCAGCTCAGGGAGGAAGAGATCGCTTCTTCGAATGTTGTTGATGAGCTTCGTCAGGATTTGGAGAGTTTGAAAAACGGTCAGTGGTCCTCCGTTCCTCCGTTCAACGGGCGTCACATTGACTCTGAGCTACTTTCAGATCTTTCGAGGAGTGTGGTGGGATCGAATGGGAAGTTCAAGCTCGAAAAGAACGAAGAAACGAAACTTGAGATTCTCCGCGAATTGCAAAATGAGTTGACCAATCGTACGCCTTTACTCCCCGTCTCTCGACTCATCGAGGATAATACTGACGCGGCTTCCCTGCAGGCGACAATGTGATCTCACTACTCCGACAAGAACTCGAAAAACGAACAGGCGAACTCTCCGAAGCCCGCGATCTTGTCTCTACCGTGTCTACCGAACGTTCCGACGCCTACCAACGACTCGATCTCCTCTATCGTCAAATCGAATCTGATCGTGCAATTGCTCAAGAAGACAGAACTAGATTGAGGAACCAGCTCGACGACGCTTTGATCGCTGGTGCGGAGAAAGAAAAGGAATTGAAGAAACAACATGAAGAGACTTTGGTTAGTTGGTCGAATGGGATGAAGGCTTCACAGATCAAGGAGGACGAGTTGAAGGCGGAAGTGGAGAAAATTAGGAAAGAGATGGAGAGTGAAGAGGCGAAGATTAAACAGTGAGCCTTTTTCGCTCTACGCAGCTGTACCCCTCAGTAGGCACTGACGCGATATTCTTACCTCGTTGAACAGGGATTGGAAAGAGAAAGTCAACAAGATTCAGCAAGAGTGAATCACTGTCCCCTTGCCTTCTCCACGCGGCTGTCAGCTCATTAACAGCATTCATAGGTCTAATGAGAAGCTACGAGTGCTTTCGAACAACCACGCTGAAGAACGTCTTAAACTCGAGCTCAATCTGAAAGTCGCTCGCGAAGGAGCTGATCAAATTCCCTCACTCAAGTGAGTCTTTCCTTCTGCTTTCTCGAGTACGGCGAACTGATGACTTCTTCTGTCTCGACGGAATAGAAACGATGTGAAAAGACTCGAGCAAGAACTGAAGAGGAGTCAAAACAGCGTGCAAGGTCTCGTTGAGTCTGCCGAACGAGATCAAGAAGCTCTACGTGCGTCTCGAAAAGAAGCAGAGTCATTGAATCAGAAGTAAGACATGCTCTCCGTCTCTCCTCGATTCAATCAAACTGATTCACCTGTCCTTTTCCCTCGATTGCAGGCTCGCGACAAAGACTGCGGACGTCAACAAACTTGAAGCTCAACTCACCGATATGCAGAGTCGTCTTTCGATCTCCGAGTCGACCGCGGCTGAATCTCACAAAGTCGAGATCGAACGATTGGAGGCTGAAAAAGCCGCTATCTTTTCAGCAAAGACTCTGGTAGAAGCACAGGTATGTCGACTCTTCTGCTCACGCCTCCGTTTCATCATACTCACGACTTCCTACCTCGATACACAGCTTCATGAACTTGTCGCCGAACGAGATTCCCTCATTTCGACCATCACTCGCCTCGAATCGTCTCTTTCATCTGCTCGCACTACTACCGATTCTCTCGAAGCGAAGGTCGACAGCCTTACTCAGGAACTCGCCAGCTCTGAGACGGTTCGCTCTGAGCAGAACGCGCGACTCGTCGAACTCGAATCAGATCGCGAAGAAGTCGAGAAACTCAGAAAGGTAGAAGAGGAATTACAAAGCGTTAGAGCGAGGGTTGAAGAAGAGAAACGAGCGTTCGCGGACCAGGAGAAGGAGAAATTGAGAATCGGTCTCGAGGAACTGCATGCGATTGATAAGATGGAACTCACGGTGAGTAACGATATCTTCCAGCTTCAAGCTGAGACTGATACTCTTGGGCTTCATCCATACGATAGAACAAGAACAAGAGTCTCAACAACAAGCTCAAGGAGAAAGAGAAGCAACTCAACAAGTCACAAAACGAGTTGGCGATGGTCAAGGGAAAACTCGTGTTGAACCCGAACTCCTCTGCGACTGGATCGCCTGAAAGTACTGCTACGAGTGGGAATAGGGAACTAGCGGCTTCCGGATCGAGAGGAGAAGGTGCGGGAACCGAGGAGGGAGATGAGAAAAGACAATCTTCTCCAGTAGAGGTGAGTCACTCTGTCATCTTACACTGCTGATTCAATCGGTCGCTTACCATGCATTGCGTCATTGTGATAGGATGTCTTCGCGCCTCGATCTCTCACTGCTTTGGAACAGGCCGCGTCTCTCGCCGACGAAACCAATCTTCACGAACGTTCCGGTCATTCTCCTCCTCGAATCTCTCCCGTCGTCCCGATCCCTGCAACTTCAGACAAGGCGAAGAAAGGTGACGATGTAGACGAATCCTTCTCGGATGACAACGTTCTCCTTCCTCCCTCTGTTACCTCCTCTCGACTCCGAAAACGCTCAATCGAAAATCCAGACGACTCTGATCACCACAACGACCAAAGGACTGTCGCAACTAACTCGAAACCTTCTAAACGTCCAAAACGCACCGTATCGAACGAGAACAAGGGACCGAATCGTCAAGAAGAGCAAGCAGCAGGAGAAAGTAAATCGAAAGTGAGTTCTCTGCGCGTTTTCTTCGCTCCCTCGTGAGGTTCACCGATTGAGCATTTGTTGAGTCCTCTTAGGTACGAGGATCAGGACAACAGAACAAGTACTTTGCCACAACGAAGAGGAAGAAGTAACGGATTGAAGCATTGACTTTTCGAAATTTAAGCTCCTCGCTTCACTCGATTGACTCTTCCTCCTGAGCTGGAACGCTACCTTGCGTTCAAATAGTGCGCAAAATCAACCAACAATAATCTTCCAGGGAGCAGACAACTTCGCGAAACAGAACAAAGCATAAACCAGACAACCTGTTTGAGAAACCAATTTTCCGCCTTTTCCCGATTTTCACTTCAATCCCTTTCTTCTCCCGAACTCTCTTCATCCGAGTTCTCCTCTCTCGAGCTCTCTTCATCAAGACAGTATTGCTGCAAACGAACACGCAAAAAACGAAACGATCCGTTTTTGTTCAACGAAGATTG
The DNA here is from genome assembly GCF_050403485.1 of Sporobolomyces salmoneus. Taxonomy (NCBI): domain Eukaryota; kingdom Fungi; phylum Basidiomycota; class Microbotryomycetes; order Sporidiobolales; family Sporidiobolaceae; genus Sporobolomyces; species Sporobolomyces salmoneus. The sequence continues at coordinate 101,400 of NW_027481142.1, forward strand.
AAAAACTGGAAAAGCTCACCTCTGATCTGCTTGCCCGACACCATTCTCTTCCCGACTCAGTCTCAAATTCGTGAAGAATGAGGGGAGAGTCTTCATCCACGCACGCCGCAAAGCTTCGAACAGATTCTTTTCCCTCAGACTCGAGGTCAAAGGCGTCTCGAAAATTGTCATTGAAGTCGTCCGGATCGAATGCAATCTGAGGGAGCATCAGGAGCTCGAGGTTCGATGGGATGAGATCGAGGAATTCTCCCAGAACGACAGGCGACTCGTAAACGTCTCCTCCTCCTCCGAAGTTCCTCACGACACTGCAGAGTGCAAGTTTCGTCATATGAGGGAGAACGTCGACGATCATCGTGAATAGCTCCTCCATTTCGTATTCGACGGGTACGAGCTGAAGGTTGAATAGGTTGTATTCGTGAAGGACGTCGAGAAGGATTTCTTTAGAGAGATAGAGTCCTCCGAGGGAACAACCTTGTAATTCAGACAAATCGAAGGCGTGTCTGAGGATGTCGAGCATGGTGGTAGCTGGATCTTCGGCATCTGAGAACCAAGCCGCGAGCTCTAGTGAGCCGAGTTGACTTTTCGAGGAAATTGAAGAGACGACGTGTTCCCCCCTCCTCTTCTCGTCTGTGTCTTCCACCTCCACTTCCGCCTCTGAGGAATCCACAAGCTCAGCTGGTTGCAATCCGAGAGCGTTCAGCGTCGGAAACCCCCGAAGAAGAGCGGTTTTCATTCGAGGAGTAATGTGAAGGCGGCCACCAATGAGCTGGAATGAGACGAGTTTTGGAAGCCTGGAGCCGATAACGATGAACTCTTCGAAATTGTCGCGATCGCTGAGTGCGAGACTGAGATCTTTCAACTGTGCGAGCCGCGAGAGAAGTTCGCTGGGTGTAGCGCAGTCCTCTTGTTCCCCCTCTTGACCGTCCTCCCGCGGATCCAGACGAGGATGTCGAGTTTTCAGTTCTCTTACGAAGTCTGAGACGCGAGGATGAGTGACAAAGTGCTCAAGGATCGAGGAAGTAGAAGAAGGTTTGATGGAGACTTTCCGCCAACGAACGGCTTGTCCGAGTGCGCGCCAGCTACGGCAGACGAGGGAGGTCGAGCAGCCGACTGCTTCTATGATGTCTCTGTCGTCTTTGTTGAGAGGCTCCTCGTCTACGAGTCGGAAGTGGGAAAGAATTTCGGAGACGATTTCGGGAGGGATGAATGGAATGGGCATCGTCGCACGCGGAGATCTGTCGCATGAGATATAGACTATCAGTGGAATGGATCCCCTCATCGTTTCCCTCGAGTTGGTACTCACGTATCGGGAGAGTAGAGGAGAGGCGTCTGTTCGTGTCGATTTCGACTCGCTCCAACGCGACTAGATATGTCAAGCACGCTAGGACTCTTCTGGACTATTCTCAATCTTGTGAGTCGCTTCGGGCGTCCTTGGGAATGGTGAAAGAGACAGAAGTGAAGAGTAGAAGGGGAAGAATCTCTTGCCCTCGTTCCCTCCCGACTCTCCCTCCGGAACTACCGAAGACGTATCAGAGACCTCAAGGAGCACTCAGAGCAAGCTCTCGTACCTTCTAAACACGCCTGGGTAAGTCTCTTTCCTGTTTCGCTTCACCCCTTCCTTTCATCTACTTTCTCCGATTAAGTCGGTACCTACATCCGTGGACGCCCTTGAAGGCTCACAAAGTCTCGAAATGATAGCTGACTAGGTCTCCGCTGCATCACAGACGCCCTTCGAGATGGAGCCGTCAACTTCCATTTCCTCCCTCTCCTCGAATCGTCTCTTTGATCGCCTCCCTACCGAAACCCTCTCCCAAATCTTCGACGACGTGACTCAGGACCCCTTGCACACTCTTGGAACACGCAAGATGCACTACGCGACGCTCTCTTCACTCTGCCTCGTTTCGAAACTCTTCCGCTCTTTCGCCCAACCACTTCTCCTCAAGCGTGTCTCTCTCGCGAAGGGATCCGGTCCCAATTTACTCGAACTTTTACTCGCGAACAATTCGAAGGAGGCGATACAAAACGTCGAAGACTTCTACTACGACGAGGACTTGACTAAACTCCTGCCTGCGCTGAAAAAGTTCCTCAAATTGGCCTCAAACTTGGAACACGTTCTCGTCAGTATTCGTCAAATCCCACCAGTCAAGGCATTCTTTGGCTCTCGTGCGCCTCTCGTGTTCTCCTTCGACTGCGCTTCGTCCCAAGCCGGCTGACCCGTTTTCTTCTCCTTCGATAGACATCACGACTCTCTCCCTCTCGGGTGTCACGATGACTCTCAAGGGCGCCGTCTTCTCTTTCCCTCAACTCGTTCGTCTTAGCATGCGACACTGTCCGATCCACTACGAAGGAGGAATCCGCTTCGAACTCCCAAAATTGAAACATTTCGCTTGGCAGAGATACTCCCCGAACCTCTACAGTCAAGAGTTCGAATTCATCAATCGTCTCGTTCCTCAACTCGATTCGTTCATCGCTCTCTTGATCAACAAGCCTCGTCTTCCTCCTTCGATCTACTCCCTGCCTTCTCTCTCCGTTCTCTTCGAGTTTTATCCAACGCAGGAATCCGAACCTACTCTCGCTGGAGTCCGAAACCTCTACATTCCCTAAAATGGCGAGTTCCAGAACGAAGTCCGAGGAATCGGCGGAAATTTCGAGAAAGAACTCCAATCCTGGCCATCAGCTCGAGACTCTGACTCTCACCTCTTTGCGAGATTCGAAACCATCGAACGAGGCCCTCAGTCGAGTCGATACGCTCATCAAAGTTTGCGCAGAAAACGGAATCGAGGTGATTTGGGACGAGAAGGGAGGTGGAGATACGTTCTATGACCTAGTTCCAGCGAGTTTCATTCGTCGAGTTGAGTCCCGTCGCCAAGTTAGGGAACGCCCTACTCAAGAGTAGGACTGGAGCGTTGGAAAATAGTCGGGGAAGAGAGAAAGGGATGAAGCGGAGTCACTGAGTTTTACGTTTTCTGGTTTTTCGTCAGGCGGTAGCCTTTCTGCTGATGCCTTGATTTATCGTGCAAGTCTCTCTTTGATTTCTGACTCGAACTGGATGGCTGGTGGCATCGATTGTGGAGATGCTGAGGGGCTTGAATCGGCGGAGAGACGCGAGAATCGAAATCCCCAATGCTTCTGCATCCTCTCTGCGTACTTACTGAACATCTTGCGAGAATGAAGAAAGACAGAGAGAGACATGTGAGTAAGGATTACAAGAACTGAACAAAGTTGAGAACAAACGAAAATGAAAAACAGAGTAGAGAACGACAGGGAATAAAAGTGGATAGAGTGTCTCTAGATTCGAACTGCACCTCTCGAATACCTTCGATTCACACCGACCTATAGAGAGAGAAAGAGGGCATGAGCTGCAGGCATGGGAGATAATTGAAAAACGAAAAAGAATTTGCAACGGAAGAACAACTTACTTGACACGAACAGAACACGACGAATGCGACATAGACGAGTGCGCTGCATTTGCATGAGTATTCAGGTGTCAGCTTGGAGCAGGCCGGGGGGAGGACACGAGCGGGAGAGACAGAGAGGAGGGTGAGACTAACGCAATGTAACAGTTCTTGGCTACCGCTGCCGTATCATGAGGTGACTTTGTTGAGCCCGTCAGAACTTCAACCTGACCGTCGTGGATGTGGAGCGGGTTAGCTTCGAGGCAGAGTCCAGAGCTCGTGGGGGAGTCGGAGAAGGGTACTTACGTTTCGTTGAAAGCAAAGACCGATGAGAGCCAAGAAGAGAGCACCAAATACTGATAGAACCGTACAACATCCAGCTGTTCGAGAACAAGGAGGAGAGGAGTAGGGGAAGGCGTTGTTGATGAAGTCGAGTGGGGAGCGAGAGATGGATCCGTTCGGGTCAATAGCGATATAGGATAGATGCAGAGGAAGTAGCTTACCCAATGGCGTTCCTACGAGAGGTCTAGACATGATTGAGAGAGGTTCGATGACGAGAGCAAAGCAACGCGAAACGCTTCTCTCACTTCTTACTCAAACTCTTCCGGATAATGCAGCGTATTCATCTCACAAGAGCGCGACGGACAGTCCTCCCACGAACCGGCATTCGATATTCCTCCTCCAGAACTCCCTCCTCTGATATCGAAGTCGATGAACTTTGTCTCCCTCTCACCTCTCCGTACACTCTTTCCTCACTCCTACCACCAGCGTCAAGCTCGACTCCCTCTCCCCTCAGTCCGGAAACCATCGCGAAACTTCACAAGCTCTCGGCACTCCTTCCTCCGAATCCTCAAGATCCCTCGACCTCCTCCCACCTAGCCGGTCTCGAAGAGCTGATCTCGATAGTACAAAGAGTGAGGGATGTAGACACAAGTGAACTAGGGTTGAAAGAGGGAGAAATGATTGATGCGAGAATACGAGCGGAGCCGATTCCGATTGATTTAATGGCGAGTAGAGCGGGAAGGGCAATCGAGGAATTGGAGGTCGATGGAGAGACGTTGCTGAAGGGTGCAGAGAGGAGGGAAGGGAGATTTTTCGTGGCGCAAATGCCGGAGAATGTTCGGACGAGGAAAGCATCTTCTTCTGCCTCTGCGACGGGTTCGGCTGAAGAGGACCCGCTTTAAGTTACGAGGGTCGGTAAGTGATTTCGCTCTGCTATTTATCGCATCGTAAACCTGACTTCGCGTCGACCTGTAGCGGGCTATCAGGAGTTTCTTCAGTTTTCGAGTTTTTGCCGTGTTGTCTCAATGTTCGAGCGCGCCTGGAAGGAATGTAGTCGTTTACAAAGCATAGCTTCTCAAACCTTGAGAGATAACAGAGGAAACAACATAACAAGAACAAGGCTATGAGAGACAAACTGCAAAGATCACGTTGACGACGAGCAAAACTTCTTCCCGCACGATCTGAGAGGCCTGGGTGTACTGCCTAGCATCCTCGAGTCTATCACCCAAAAACTTCCCTCGCAATTGTCGATTTGACGCATCCCAGCAAGGAAACTTATCTGTCTAAATGCCCAGAATGCTCATTAATCGAGACGTCAACGACCCGTTCACCCACGAGGTCGCGAAATGCCTGAAGAGTTGGGTTCCCATCGATGCACGAGCGCGGCGAGAGAAGACTCACTCGTCGAATCGTCACTCTTGTGAGGTGACTGCCGTAAGTCCCAGCGGTCGCCGAGCAAGACAAGAGTTGAGAAGCGCGGAGACGGTTCAGCGTTAAGACCTGCAAATTGCTACCAACGTCCACGATTTGGTTAGCGCAAGTGGCTCGTCTGAGAGATCGGAAACTAACTCACAACTCAATTCGAAGGATGCAGGTGTAGGACTCCGTCTGAGAGAGTCGTTGCGTCCGAAGTGAACTTGATTGATGAAGTCGTCTTGTTCGCTCGCGAGTCGGCTTAGGGCAGCGGTTCGGGTCTAGTGATGGATTTCGCGGTACTATTGATCCGGTATCAGGAGGAGGGCGATCTAGGTGTAGTGAGCGGAGGAGAACAAGGACGCTCGCTCGAGAACAACTCAAATCGCTTCTTCCCCTCCTTACTCCTTCATGATCCAAGATCAGATGATCTGACTGCGCTCAGAAGATCTTCACGCCCTACCTCCGCTCCAAACGGCACCAGTCCCCATCAGTCGACACTTCCCCCTTCGCCCTTCATCTCGCGCGATTCTCTCCGATCGATCACTTCAACCGCACACTCGCTGGATCGTCCGTAGTCACACACAGGCTGCATCGATGTACGCCAGAGATTCACACGGTAGCCGGGCGGATTGAACGCAAGGAATGAGGGACGATCAACCTCACCCTCTTCCGAGGCTCACAGAGTTCTCTGGGCAGCGGTGAGTTACGTCGTTGGGTTCTTCGCCGGGGCACGGTCGCTGGGTACTGACGGGACGGGAACGAAGGATTTGAGATCTCGACTAAGATCTTAAATTCCAGATTCTTTCGCATTCGTACGAAACTGAACTCGCGACCGAATGAGAGAGTGCGAGAGTGAGGAAACAGCAATTCCGTGACAAAACAGGCTAGAGTCTTCGAGGAGACACGGTTGTAGTAGAGAACAAGGTAGAGAAGCGATGCAAAATCAGAGTGCATGAGGGTAGGGTCGGGAGCCGGATCGTATTGTACGCGTCCTTCCGGGATGGTGCGACGCGTACAATACGATCCGGCTCCCGCACTTTCACTTCCAAGCTCTCGCGTCTTCGATCTGGATAAAATTGCTGTTTCTGGCTTACAAGACCACATCTCGTCTCCCACGACCGTCGTTCGTCTCGCTCTCTCCCGTTCTCCCGACGACTGCGACATCCGTCTTCGATTCGTTCCCGAGGAAAATGGACTCATGAGAACGGACCTCGCATTCACCGGAGATCAACACCAACAACACGTTCTCCGTCGATTCTTGGGCAGAGTCGTTGCGCACAAGACCAGACTCGATAGCGAGTTGCTCTCACCCCTCGAACTCGAGCGCGTGTTGGGATGTGACCTACTCGAAAAAGTGAGTTCACATTCGTTGTTGTGTCAAACCGTGCGCTGATCTTGCTCGACTCTCTACCAGCTCGCAGGCTTCTCCGATTCTGTGATCGAACACCGCGACGCTTTCAACGCAGCTCTGTTCTTGCAGCAAAATGCTGGTGCCAACCACGCTACCGATGTATTCCAGGTCAGTTCCTTCTTTCTCTTCCTCTCTTCTCAACTCTTGCTTCTGTTGAGCTGATTTTGGAAACTTCTTTTCTCGCTCAGGTTCGAATCAGGAAGCAGAAAGACCGTTCCTTTACGGCTGTTTACCTCCTCCTGCCGTCGAAGGAGTTCTCTGGGACGCGTATCAATGCGTTGTTCATTCCCCTCGACGCGGAAGCTTTCGGTGCAGCTATCGACGCAGGTTCTGCCCCTGTGAGTCTCTTTCGGTTTCCGCTGACATGATCACGTTGCTGACGTTCCGGGCGTTCAGTCTTTCCCTTCTGCAACTATTCCATCTACAATCTACGGGACGATCTCGGCCACTCCTCCTCACCTCCTCCACGTCGGTAGCGAAACTTTCGGCGACGTCGCACGTTTCTTCAAATCAACACCTGCTGGTAGGACAGCCCTTCCTCGCATCGCTGCACACATTACGTCGGTTCGACAGTTCGATTCCGTTCTCGCCCAGGCACGGATCAACGTCAAATCCAAGTCGAAATCGAAACCGAAAGGTCGCACTTCTTCAACCGTTTCAAAGAAACAAGTAGCCAGATCTTCTCCCAACGAGGAGGAGGAACCAAAAGAGGAAGAGGTGGGAGAGTCGAGTGAGAGTGAGGCTGAGAAGAGTAGGAAGAAGAAGAGAGGGAGGAAGGGAGGGAAGAAGGGAGGGAGAAACAAACCCAAACCCTCTGCTTCGAAATCGACGACAACGGCGAAACCGAAACGTCCAATGCCTCAAGTGGCAGCGATCGGAGACAGTCTAGCGAAGACTCGAGGGAGGAGGAGCATGACTCCGAAGAATTACTGCATCGATCGTGACTCTTCCTCCTCCGTCGACGATCACGACGACGACGACGACGACGACAACTCCGACTCTCCTACCGTCGCTCCACCTCCTCTTTCCGCTTCCGGCTCGATCGGTTCTCCCTGTCCCCCGATCGCTTCGACTTCGCAAAACCAAAACTCTCCGTACCGTCCAGTCCCCTCGAACGCTCTCAAACAACAACAACTTCTTCCAGATCCTACCGCTTCCTCTTCGGCTGCGAGTCCCGCCAAACCCGCTTCCGTTAAATCGTCGGAGCGTAAACGAACGATCTCGATCGAGAGTAGCGAGGAGGAGGAAGTCAAAGCGGTAGAGAAGAAGAAACCGGATGGGAAGAACAAGAAGCAAAAGAAGGACGACCTCGACTCGCTCTCGGGAGACTTGACCGACTACGACGACCTCAACGTCAAATCCAAGCCGAAAACGAAAACGAAAGGTCGCACTTCTTCAACCGTTTCAAAGAAACAAGTCGCCAGATCCTCTCCCGACCCAATCTCGGCGCCTCTCGATTCTTCCGCTGCTGCCACTTCGAAATCCGCTCCTGAACCCGTCAACGATTCTTCATCGGCTTCGAATGCGGTAGGACAACCTCTCGAACGCCAACTCTCGGATCACTTCGGAGCTCAAGCGATGCAAATCGAAAAACGTCAAGAGAAATCAGACGACGACTTTCACATCAGCCCAGTCAAGAAAGGTGAGAGGAAATCGACAGTGAATAGAACTAGGACGAAATCAGTTGAGAGCGGTCAAGGTAACGGGAAAGGAAAAGAGAGGGAAAAGGAGGTTCGTAAGGCTCAAGTCGAAAAGGGGAAGAAAAGGAAGATTGCGGAGTCGGAAAGTGATGCCGATGACGAGAGTGAAGAACCGAGTGAAGCGGAAGAATCAGACGACGACGAGGAGAAGAACAAGAGTAAAGGGAAAGGAGTTGCGAAAGCAGGGGCCGTACCAAAAGTATTGAACAAAGTTCAAGTCGACAAAGTACGTCTACTCTCGCTTCGCTTTGACTTGAGGTATCCCACTAACGAATGGCTCTTCACCGATGTTAGGAGAACGAGAAGGTACCGACTCCGAAACCGAAAGCCGTTTCCGCTCTCGCTCGCGGCAGGGATCGTTTCGCTAGTCCTTTCTCGAAAACTCCTCGACCTGGAAGTAAGTGCACCTTCTCCTCGTCCGTACTCGCACGAACGTCACTCACGGATCGTTTTTTGTTCTAGCTCTCGCCGACATTATCGCGAAGAAGGGGATCGGATCTCATCATTCTCCCGGCTTGTCAGCTCGTGCCAAAGTTCCCTCGCTTCACCCGAACCTAAAACGTCCTCCTCCTACTCGCAAGGTCATTACGGAGAAACGACCGGTCAAGAAGAAGAAGAAGGGAGAGTACAGTTGTTCCGACGAAGAAAAGGTCAATTTCGGATTCCTTCTCCCTGCTCCTCTCCTCTCGCGTCGAACTTGACTGATCCTTGTGATGATCGATCTTTACAGCCTTGGTACGAGGCGAAGGATCCCGAAGAATGGGACTCAGACGATTGCGCGAGGTGGAGGAGGAGGCAGCAACGAATCGATAAAGGACTCCCCGCTGACACTGAGAGCGACTCTAATTCCGACTAGGGATGCGCCCTCATGCCGCTCAAGCTTTCTTGGAGTCACTCTTTCCCACTTTCTCTGTTTCTTCTTTCTTCCGCGAATTGTTTTGCTATCTTCCTCTTCCTGACCCTACGTAAACTACCGAGGAAAAAACGAGCGTCAACAGCGTTGAGGAATGAAAGTCAGAGAGTGAACGTACTCGACTGTTCGAGTCATCTTCTGTGTGGAGCAGTCGGCAAGCGATCGGAACGTCCATGTTGAAGGTACCGAGGGGATTACCGATTCCGCGACTCATGAATGGCGATTTCAATGAACGTTGATCTTCCCGTAGTCGGTCCATGAACTGACGAAGACCCGGGTTCCCTGACGATAAACTGTGTTGAGCGAGAATAATGAGAGTCTCGATACCGTATCGTGCACCAACCGAAGCCGCGATGGCGTCGGGGGCGAAGGCAACGCAGAACGGTTTCAGGACTTCATGAAGGTTCGAGGACGAGGTGGTACGAGCGACCTTGCGAAAGTGAGCGATGACGGTACGAGATGAACCAGCCTGAGTGAGGAGCCGAAGATCAGCAAATCGTGAGAAAAGAGAAAGAGAAAGCGTTTCGAACCGGGTCCGAGACTTCGCTCGCATATGAAGCCCACCTCCTATGCCATCTCCATGTCCATCCGGCATATTTACCACCTAGCGAATACCACAAAGCATGGGCAGAGTGATCATCCAGGGGTTCGCATCCGTAATCGCCAGGGTCAAAAGAGAGACCGAGGTAAGATCCAGCAACGAAAGCCGCTCCAGCAGGGTTGAGAGAGAGAACACGGGCAAAGATCTCGGTGGACTGTTGAAGGGGGAGAGTGATCCAAGCGACAGTTTGAGGAGTGACATCACGAAGGAGATCAGAATCGGCGACGAGTAGAAGGGAGCGGGCGATAAGGAAGGGCAACACGACAAGGACGCCTAGAGGGAAAAAACGTTACAATCAAGACGATATGACCATCCGATCGGGACGAGCATAACGTACAAGGATCCAATTCGATTCGGCTGATTTTAGTCCAATCTATACCGAGTAGCTCGTATCCCAAGGTCTCCTTCCTTCGACGCAGAGCATTGTCGAATCCAGCCTGTAAGATGCGATCAGGGATGACCAATCCCGCGGGATACTGGTCCAGGAACCAAGAGCTGATATCATCCTTGTTCGGAACGATAACTCCTTTCCGCCTATCCGCTCCCTTCTTCAACCGTTCTAAATCGATAAGTCCAACGTAGTCTTCGATGATCCGGGCTTCAGCCGCGGAGATATAGTGGGTGAGTTGTCCTCGGAGGAATTTGGTTGTGAGCGAGAGAGAGAGAATCGAAGGGTAGTCGAGGTGAAGGAGAATTCCGCCGAGAGTCTCAGAGAACACCGCTTCTAAGCCAGACTTACTAGTCCAGGAAGCGTTGTCCCCTGAGTGTTGGTTGGCCATGAGAGGGTGAAAAGTCGTAAGAGCGAAGAGAGGGGGGGGGACTGGTGTCAACACGGTAGTGGCAGAGGTACGAAAGTGAGCGACCAAGTGATGTCTCAGAGGACCTCGGGCGGACGAGGGACGAGAAAGAGATGGAGGAGAGAAAGAGGCTTCAAAGATGATCGATGATCTGGAAGTGATCTCCGCTTCTTCCTCAACGCCGCCGGAGAACACCGCCTTTAGTTGATCCAGGATCTGCTAGTTCGTTCCGGGGGCTCTCGACCCAATCCAATCCCGAATGTCGATTCCGGCGATCGTCCCTCGTCAATTTCCTTCCGACTGGCCTAAACCACTGCTCTCGATCAGACTAGATTCGCTACCTCCCTTACCGAAGATCGAGAATGCAAACGTCGCGGCGGAAGCGCGGGCCCAAGCAATCGATTTCGTGACGGGAAGCGAGCCGACTGCGTTGGATTGCTACAATGCCGAGCTTCGCTCAAACAGGCGTCTGGAATGGATTGGAGACGCTCAGCTGGACGTCATCGTTAGGACGCAGCTGAGAAGTAGATTCCCGAAGCTCCTAACAGGCGGCTTGTCGGTGAGTCTTTAGTCTAAGCCGTTTAATCTCAAAATACTCAGCTGACGATCGACTCGGCAGCACCTGCGAGACGGGCTGTTGTCCAAACTCAACGCTCTGCTATCTGGCGAGCTGCTACCGGTTGGACTCGACACTGACAAAGGCAGCATCGAAGCATTACAAGACTGTCGCAAATCTGTTCGAAGCTCATGTCGGAGGTGTTTGCACCAGCAGAGTCGAAGGATGGAAACTTATGGAAAACTGGGTGGAGAGTCTATTATCCGTTGAGGTGATACCCGAACTGCTGGAGATCACCGAACGGTCTTATTCGGTTGCGGTCTCGTCGCGGGGATGGGATGGGACTAGGAAAAGGGCGTTGGAGCACGGGTCAGACTCATCTGGTACGGTCCCTTCGCTACCAAGATCTCGAACCGAGGTGGTTGACGCAAGTATTGCAGCAAAACGGCGCCGACAGGACCCGCTGGCACCGCTATGCCCTTGTGGAGGTTTCGCAATCCTCAAGGCAGTTCCGACAACGGCGCATGGTTGGATTGACACTGTGGTAACGGGCGAGGGGTGGCACAGCTCTCTCAGTCGAAACGGGGAGTTGAAGGCGTGCGGTTCGGGGAAGAAATTGCTTCAGTCAAGAGAAGCAGCAATAGGCTCATATTTCCAAGCAGTTCACGAAGGAGGTACGGGAGCTTAGTCTTACTAGGTGGTCATGCGATAAGCCGCAATTTATCACGTTCATACCCATGGAAATCGTCGGACTCGAATCGGGTATCGAAGTTGAGCATTCTCGGTCTTATTTCTGGATTTTGCGGCAGATTCGACGCAGGTAAGCTGCGACATGAGGCATAAAGGGTAACGTATAGAGAGATGTTGGAATTATTGACGGTCCATCACCGCAAACTTCCCTTCACAATCATCGATCTAAATGGCCTGAATGTTCGTTGATAGAGACATCGACATGCACAAAAGCTCGTTCAATCCCGCTCAAGCATTCTAGCCCATACTGGCAGCTCTCGCCTAAGTTATGAGCGTCGGTTAAGGAGCAATTTGGAGGGAGGACGATGTCGACTTCGACGACCTGAGAATCGAGAGAAAGAAAAGTTGAGAGAAAAGCCCAAACGAGAGGCAAGGAGAGACGTACGTAAGCATCTCCGGCGTGATACATCGATAGATGTTGAATAGCCGTGACGAGTGGCGAGAATCGAGTCAAGAGATAAGCGACGCGCTAGAAAGAAGATCGAAGGATCAGTCTCCACTCGACGAGTTCTACTTTATCAGAGAACAGACGTACTTGATGCTCGTGTGGAGGAGCTCTTCTGCCAGTGAGTTTCCGAACGTTCTCAAGCAGCGTCTTTGTCCAATTGACCATGACTGCTCGAGCGAGTTGTTAGTTAAACTCTCCTTCTCGAACCATACCGAGGAGAGTGCTTACTGTACAGAGATAAAACAGCTCCGCCGATCGCGTCCATATATTTGAAGTGAATCAAAGTCCCGAGGAAAGGAAACATGATCGAAAAAACGTTGAAGATACAATCGGTTTCGGCGTCTTGTTGCAGCGCTTCCACCGCGGTGGTCTTGATCGCTCTACAGGCCACCCAGACCAGTCCTATTCATTCGTGAGGAGCGTATACTTCGGTCAGAATTAGGCTTCACAATGGCGACAAGCTTTAAAGAGGAAGGGAGACACACCTTTGATGACGATAGTAGCGCCCATCACGCCCAATGCGATTGCTCCTATCGGTTGTTCCACCAGGTCTTTGTCGAGGATCCTTTGAACCGATTCTATGAAGACTTGGAGGAACGACGAAATCATGAACACCGAGAAAACAAGGACTCCGAGGGGTTCCATTCGACTTTTACCGGTACTGAAGATTCGTCAATAATCCAGAGAGACGTCAGTGCCCGAGAACGCTAATTGAGTCTATAGCACAAATCAATAGAAAGGGAGAGAACCGGGAAAAGGAGAGACCACGGAAAACTTCGCGAGGACTCACGGGTAGATGTATTTCGACTTCCAATCTTTGTGCTCGATATCTGAAGGAATCGGGGCGAGTAGTGGTCAGCTTCCGCTCTGATTGGGTAGTTTTTAGCCGTTTTTTGGCTTGAGCTGGAGTTCGTTTCTCTTCTCTTCTCTGCGAGACTCAGGCGATCCAGGAGAATCGATCGAGAGAGATAAAACTTACATCTCGCCGTGCCAAAGATGATCAATCTGTTCCGCCGGTAAGAAAGAGGTTTTCAGCGACATGGACCCAAAAGTCGCAAGAGAAAAGAGGAAAACGAGGAGAGCAACAAAACACTCACGTCGACAAGAAATCCATCGCGGAATCGACAGTACTTGCGATTAACGACATTGAATGGGAAATGAAAACGACGGCGACTTTGGCGACCAGGAGCAGTACATTGACGAAGAAATTTAGATTTATTGCGAACTTGACGGAAGCTGCCATCTGATCTTCTTTTGCGGAATTCGACGTCTGTTTAGCAGTGCTGTATCAGTATCGTTTCGACGGCAGGTATAGGCAGGGAGGAAGCGAAGAGAGAGGGAAAGGAAAGCTCACGGTAAGTAAAGGAGTTAATTCCCCTGTCGCAGCTTTCGCTCGCGCATTGTCCAAGATCTCGTCGACCTCTTTGAAACCATCCAAAATCTCGTTCTGTGCCTCGTAAAACTTCCTCAATCCCTTCGACATTTTCTTCAGCGCTTCATCCGAAACTCGATACTTCTCGAATTCTCCTGCCCTGTCGTCAATCAACCCTGCGACCTGTCATCGACAAAGGCAGAGTCAGGATGAGCGAGACCCTCAAGTGAAAGAGACGGAGTACTGACTTTGAGCACAGATTCTTGACGTTGAAGAGGCCTACTTTCGCCGTTTTCCGCGCCCAACACGACAGTTCTCGTGCTATCCCTCAAGGCTCCGTACCCGTTCATACTGTTGCTCGTCGACATACTCAGGGTATGTTTTCTTCTTGGTCTTCCCCTCCTTCGATCATCAGTATAACTCGACGAGTGAGTTACTAAGGCGTCGCTTTCTTCCGCCTCGGTATCCGAATCCAACGGGAACCTTGAGCTCATTGACGACGATGGTAAGATCGGATAGCTTTGACCGTTCGATTCGAGCGCCGACTCCTCATCTATGGAGTCGATCAACTTTGAGTTGAGTAATCTTTGAGATCTGTTGAGTGAGGATTCTCGTTCGGAAGAGCTCGAGCGCCTCCCATTCGGTGCCATCTTCAGGTCAAGCTTCCGGAAGTCGAGCTGGTGATGCAGCAGAAGAGTCGATTGGTTCGGAAACAAACGAGATCTCATCATCTCTCTCTTTCCTTCTCTCCTCCACCCGCAATGTGGAGACAAGTGCTCGAATCGCCTACAGAACAAACTCAATTCCTCTCGTTACTCGATGAATACTTCTCCAGGCCTCCCCCGATCCCTTCCGCTGCAAAACTTCCCTCCTCTTCTTCCCCTCGTCATTTACCCCCCTCTCATGCTTCCTCAAGATCCTCTCCAGCTAGACCGGCATCATTGGTGACGACACCAGCAACTCGAGGACCTTCGGCACCTTCACCCGCTCCTCAAACCGAATCGTTTTCTTCTCGAGTACAAACAGCGGCTGCAGGAGCAGCTCTCAGGAATACAACAGCAACTAGTTCGGCACTGCGTCAAGCAGGTTTATCCCAGTCAGCCTCTCAGTCGATAGCTGGGTTCGGAGCGAAACACCACGAAACGTTGGCTCCTCATTTGGCGAATGCCGCGAGACAAGGAATGAAAATGCAGCAACAACAGGAGGAAGGACCTAAGAAACCTAGCGGTCTGCAGTCGTCGAAGTGTGAGTAATACGTTCGTCCACATACGCGAGGGAAAAGCTGACTCCCCTCTCGCAATCAGCTATGGCCGGAGTCGGAGACACTTCTTCAGGAAAAAACGTAAGTCTCTCGCTCTCCCAAACTGCTCGTCCTTTATCTCAGACCCTCTGCACGAAGACAGTTCACAAAAGCTCTCTTCAGCTCGAAAGGCGCGTTATCAAAAGCTGAACAAGACAAGGACAAATACACTGGACCACTTTACGTTAAACCGACGACTACTCCGGGGACAATCTCTCACGCTCCCCCACCTAGACGAGGTGCAGCTCCACCTCCTCCGCCCTCGTCGACAGCATCGTCAGGCGTTAAGAGAGTGAAAGCGTTGTACGATTACGAAGGGACAGAAACGGAAGATTTGCCCGTTGTGGAGGGGGAGGAGTTGACGGTGATAGAACAAGGTCAGTGCCTCTTGACCTACTGATCAGATCACTTGAACGTTGCTGATCTGAAACCGCGATCGATAGTTGGGGAAGATTGGTTGAAATGTAGGAATGCTCGTGGAGGCGAAGGGCTTTTACCCAAGAACTACACGGAAGCGCTATAAATGCCTACGAGAAGACGGATGTGAAGGAGTCAGTATTTGTCATAAGCATGGGAAATTCGAAATTGTTGTTGTCTCCATCAAGCTGCAAGTTTCCAGCCGACGACTCGCCTTGGAGAGAAGCAGATCAAGCCTGCTCTCAGGTCACCCTCTCGTCATCGCTGGGGTTTCGCGAACATGACCAAGGTATTTAAGACAGCTCTCGCTCAGGCAATCCAGGGCTCAGATCAAGTCAAGCAGAAAGAAAGGTCGTTTGTGTCAAAGACCGTTGAGGTTTGCTAAAGACTGACGAGAGCGATAGTGTAGGTGAAAGTAGTATAAAGACAACGACAAAGGAAATGATTGTTGAGAAGCAAGAAAAACGACAGATAAAATAGATACGAAACGATGTATGCGAAAAGGTATGCGAGGTGTCTCTCACTGGGGATGGAGATGGTGAGTCTTTCTGAGGTGGAGCATGCACGACAAAAGACGTCTTAGATCCCGGCTTCCTCGATTCTTCTGCTCCACTCCTCGACCTCTTCTTTTCCCATTCCGCTTTTCAAGATGGGTAGTTTGTCTCCGACAGTCCCTTCGTAGTACACATCCAGTAGCTTCATCGAGGAGCGATCCAACTCTGAACGCCATAAGAGTCGAGGAGATCGCGTACGCCCGCGATACCGTTCTTCCTCCGCTCGGCTAGGTTTACGGTGTGACGACGTGGGTAAGGGAGTCGACGAAGAGAATGTAGGTTTCGAAGGAAGAGCGAGGGATTCGTCGAGAGATGGAGAGGCGGAAGAAGGAACGAGCGGAGGAGTCGATTTCGCGGAAGAAGGGGAGGTCCAATCGAAGTGAGGTACGTCGCCTCGGTGATCTCCTTGAGCATCGTCGTCCTCCGAGACTTCTGACAACGAGAAAGGGAATTGGAGAAGATCGGATTGCTTTGATTTGCCTTTGCGGTCAGCGGCGAAAAGGGCGAGAGTCGTTTGCGAAGTTTGAGGAGATGCTGGAGGGGTTTCGAGCTCCTCTTCGTCTGATGAAGAGTCGTTCCAGAGTGAGTTCGAGCAAGTTGACGAGAGCGAGGAGGAAGAGGACGAAGTGAAGGAAGGGATTGACAATTTCTTCGGAGTCGGGGTCGACGGAGGTCGCAAGGGAAGGACATCACGAATCATGGTAACGTCTGGAGATCACGATCCGAATGGTCAGCGAGTCATGAAGATGGAGAGAAGCAACAACAAGCAGCTCACATTGACGGCCTGAATCGAGAAAAGCGAAAGGATGAGGATCGAAGGAAGGTGTCGAAGCGCGAGGTCCGAACATGATGTGCGACGGCCTTCGATGTACAACGGGGTGACTGGTACGAGTGCTGACTGGTAACTGGTGACTGGAGTTGAGAACCGCGAGGGTGGTAGTTCAAGTTGAACGAGATCGCTTGAATTCGAAGTTCGCTCGAGGGTGTCGTTTGGTCCGAGAACGGGAACCGAGATAGAAGGCTGATAGGATAGAGAGAGAAAGAGAGGCGCGAGTCGACAAGAGGCAGAGATTCGAAAGGCGAAAGAAGACGTGCTTTCGTTCGCGTCGAGTCAAAAGCTGGATTGCGTCTTCGATTTCGCCATCTGAGACATGGAGGAGAAAAAGTTTATCTGAACGAGCGATGATCAGTTCGTTGATCTTTCGCAGGACCCCTGAAACTCCCTTCGAACTTAAAGGTTTTTTTCCCGAAATCTGGCCTTGATTCTCATTCTCAAAAGAGCAAATACAGCGTCTCGTTCTCATTTTGGACATTAAGATATTTGCTTGCTGGCGGGCGCTCCGAGTCGACTGCGTCGACGTCGTCGCACTCCGCCAGCCGTTGCCAAATAGGGACGATAATCTTTTTTCCTCTCTTTCTTCTCTTCTTCTTCTCTTCCTCTCTCCTTCTCCTTTCCTTCCTTTCTCACCTTCCCTTGTCCTCAACGCGGGAGATTGCCCTCGTTGCGTGTTCTCTGCCTGAGAAAGATTGGTCCTTCGCAAAAGAATCCTCAAAATCAAAGCGTGGAGATGCGATTCTTTCGTCTCTTGCTCGCCTCTCTGTTTAGCTAGACTCTAGGCATGGGGCCATTCACACCGGTAAAGGTACCGCTTGTCGCTCGTGCGCTCGAGATTGTGGTGCGATCGAAACTCAGAAAAGTTAGGGTTAGCAAACGCGAGAGTAGAATGCAGATTCCGTGAGACCGGATAGTGCAAACTTAGGATCCAGTGAACGTACTAGTGGAGAGAGATGCGACCTTTGAAGTAGGCGGTTTTGTGTCTCGAAGATGGGGTACTCCTTGCATGCGAGTTTGTGAAGAAAACTGCTGCTTTCCTCTACTCAGTACGCTTTCGCTGTTGTGGGGTCTAGAACTCAACGGACCGCCAGCAACAGCTTCAGAGCAGGTTAAAGAGCACAGAGCATCAAGCGCGAGCGCCTGAATGGGCGGTATCCGACCGTCGGACGTAAAAAGGAAGAGAACCGAAGATCAAAGCGGTCAATGCTCATCGCAGAAACTGCTCGCTCTTCGAAGTTTCAGGGCTTCCTGACAACACAGAGATATCTGATTGCTACTAAGGAAGGTCCGAGTGTAGCAGTCCAGCGCAGTGACGGTTGACAAGGAAATAGATCGCGAAGCAAGCTCATTTGCCCACAGAAGGATGGGAATTGTGCGAGAGACCCCGGATAGGGTGTATTAGCTAACCTCTGACTCCCTAGAGTGGAAAGAACCTGCAGACAACGAGTCTGAACGGCAGAATCAACGAAAGAAAAGAAATGCATGTAGAAGCTTTGTTGGCAAACAGCTACGTGTGTCACAATTTTAACAACTTAAATTCGTGGCCCGTAGCACAGTGGCTATCACTCGAACCGATTCCTGGGATTCCCGAGGTTCGATTCCGGGAACTTTCTCACTTTTTTCGCTCGATTCTCATTTTTCTCACTTTAACATATGCTACTTTTTGGAGCTTTTTGGGCCGATTCTCATTTCTCACACTTCCAACATGTCGAAAATTTTCGCTCCGAATTCTCATTTCAAAACTTTAGGTTCAAGGGGAGTTTCAGGGGTCCTTCTTTCGCCATCTCTCCCTGTCAAAGTCCGATTCGAAACTCGTACAGAAGACGCCATAGCTCGTCAAGAACATGTAGTCATTGACGATCAAGAAGGAGTATGTAGATAGAATGAAGCTGAAATGCGAAAGGATGGAGTAAGGTCGTAACAATAGAACAAGGGGCGGTGAGAGGCGATTCCGATAGGTGGTAAGAGTGAGAGGAGAATGACATTAGAGGGGTTTGTGAGTTGTGGTCGTAAGGAATGGGTATCAAAGCAAACGTTCGTGTCGCAGTAAACTCAGGCGGTATAGATTCCTACGACAACGAGGCATTAGCGTAAGTTTTGCAAAGGGTTTGGCGGAAGAGAAGGGAAAGAAACGCTTCGAGGCTTACCTCCAGATTTTTGAGTAAACCTGAAGTACTCCTGTAATCTTGCCTTGAACCTCCAGATCTAACACGCAACGCTTCGTCAGTTACCTCGGTGACTGAGATAGGCAGGTTATCGGAACTCACCATGAACCACTGATAGATTTGCAGGATGCAGTCAATGCAGAGCGCGAACGCGAATGCGAGGTAAAGAGTGTGGAATCCAGCCCTGTCCGCGTTGTCGGTTTCTCTTGTCAGCTCCACGCATATCAGAGAGCAAGAACAAGGACGTACGAGCAAAATCCGGTCGGGATACTCGTCGAGCTTGAGTTTGCGATGTAATTCGGGATCGCAGCTTTCTCGGCAGTCCATATCTCGCCACCGTGATTACATTCCCAGATCACATTCGCTTGATCTACGAACAACAGGGTCAGTAGTGACTCTGAGCAGGGCGGCAGGAGAAGCGAAGGGATCTTACAGTAATCGAGACGGAAGATCATGAGCCTAATCTCAGCGGCTCGTCAGCTACGAGTTCGCAACGATGATGAGAGAGCAGACGTACCCAGCTCGAGCAATCGAGACAATGAACACCAAAGGCATGATGAAAAACAATAAACGGGTCCACACTTCAAAGCTCGACGTCAATCGCGACTCGTTTGCCCAGAGACAGAAGAGTAAGACTCACTGTATGAAGAGTTGGCATAAGCAATCATCGACAGAAGCGAAACAGCAGCTACTGCCATCGCGATTCCTCCGTAGATCTATCCGATTCAACCTGTTCAGTTCTCTGTCTACTCCTCTGTTTCCTGTTCTGACCCCGAGTCCTACTTACTTGAGCTTCTGGATAGAGGAAGAACAGCGTTTCGCCATACATGAAGAGGATGATACCTGATTGAACGCATCGATCGAAAAAGATTAGGTTCTGAGAGCTCGTCAAAGTTCAGTAGAAGAACTGACCTCCGGCGATACTGTAGGCTGCGATCAGTAGTGCAAGGGCCATGGCTCCTCCTCGGAGCGGGAACAAGAGTAGACCTGTGAGCACGAGTAGAAACAAGAGGAAGTTGGTTGATCTGCAGGAACTTCTGAGAGCATACAGGGACTGACAGTTATCACACCAGACCATCTCGTACTGCTTCTACTGATGTCTGGGCGCGTGGAGGTGGATGCGAGGTAGTTGGAGAGGGGAAGGGGGGAGCAAGAAGCTGAGAAGCGAGGATTCGAAAGGATCACAAAGTTGAAGGTCGTGAAGAGGTCGTTAAAGGTCGTGAGGTGTCGTGAGGTGTAGTAAGGCTACAAGCATTGCACACCTGTGTCAGTACCACGATCTTGTCGATGTAAGAGAAAGAGGAACCGTGAGCTCGTAAGGGAGCTTCGAGAGGTGAAGGAGGAAAGATTCGAGAGTATGCAGGGCCGATGGGCGCAAAGCAAGTGACTCCAGGACTTACGTATCTCTTGCTTGTGATGCAATTGCGAAGAAGCTGGTAAAGGCGAGAATGAATGCAGAAGAGAGCCTGATCGTTCTGAACTCGATCGAATCTGGAGAAAGAGGTTCGTCCTCCGCCTTCCATTTTCTCATCCGACCACCTGTCTCCAGACGCCACAAATCATACAAGACGCTCATCTACAGCTTCAGGTACCGCAGAGCAGGTTTGCACCCCGTGGTTCCATCTCAAGTTGATTGACTTTCTCTTTCCTCTCCACCTTCGACGCGATGAGATGATATCCTCGACACTCTTGCGACCACTCCTGTACCTACTCTCCATCGCCGTACTCCTTCTCGCTCTCCTCTCTGTCCGTCTCCTGTTGGTGCTTCGGCGTCAGCACTCTCCCTCTAGATCTCCCTCGGAACCACGGCCTCGAGATGCCCCCTCTTCGCTCGCAATCTTCCTCGGATCCGGTAAGTATTTCCCGGAACTATAGATCAAGGCGAGGAGGAAGCTCACTGGATTAATGTAACGGTAGGAGGACACTCGGCGGAAATGATGAGGTTGATTGCTCACCTCGATTGGAATCGCTTCTCGACTCGAACCTGGATCATATCCTCTGGCGACAATTTGAGCGAGTCTAAAGCGCTGGCATTCGAACAGACGATCGGTACGGGCCAAGTTGAGTCTCGTCCAATTTCGCAATTCCCCTTCGTTCCCCTTCTCTCCTCTCTGGCACTCCTCTCTCAGTGACAAGACTGATTGAGAATACACCGCGCAGTTCAAGATTTTGAGAATACCCCGAGCTAGAACAGTCCATCAATCGTATCTAACTTCGCCATTTTCGACTCTTTACTCCCTTTCGTTCTGTCTCTACTTCATCACCGTTTCGCCCTATCTACCCGGAAGAAGCGGCAAATTTGCGGATTTGATCCTGTTGAACGGTCCAGGGAGTTGTGTGCCTATAGCGTTTGCGGCTTTTCTACCTCGTGTGAGCACCTCTCTCTTCCCTCTTCGGCCTTCGCCTTTGTCTCAAGCTCACGACCTCGACCACTCGATTGCAGTTATTCTTTCGGAAAAGCAGCTCTCCCAAACTAGTCTACATCGAGTCCTTGGCTCGAACTCGACAATTGTCACTGTCTGCGAAACTCGTGAGGCCTATCGTAGACCGATTCTTCGTTCAATGGGATTCGCTCCGAGATGACCTGAAACAAAAAGAAGAACGGATCGGAAGAGGGGCGAGGCTGAAAGCCAAGGTAGAATGTCAAGGTTGGTTAATGTGAATGAATCGCGGAATTGTGTCTTTCAATCTCTCGTTCCTCGTGAGTACTGCCAGCTTCACACAGCTTTTGGGTCCCCGTAACCTCGCACGTTTAAAGTTTCCACTCGGAGAAAGAATAGGTTCGCGTTGAATGATAGAAATGATAGAAAGAAAGAAAATACAACAGGCAAATACACAGCTCAATCGGTCTCTGAATCGTTGACAACGGAGTGGATGTCGGTGGCAAGCTACTCACGCATTCAGCTTGCAGTCACTCCGCCATCAGTCTACCTTACAAAGTGATTCAACGCCGGCGTTCGTCTGGTCTCCTCGCGTGCGAATCGAGACTTAAGAGCTTCACTCGAAAAAGGGAAGCAATATGGTCAATATCTCCTCTGCACTTCTCTCACACAGGCACTGGGATGGGTGGCATCGATGCTAGAAACTTACTTTTCGCCCTTTCGTTCCCTCGATTCGATTTGCTTCGCGGAACCTTGTCGTTTGACCCCCATTCCATACTTATAGACGAGTTCACCTGTCGGACGGGAGATTAGGGATCTCAAGGTGAATAAGCCGGCGCCGCGAGAGGTGGAGTCATGTCAGACTCACCTCCGAGAGAAGCGGAATAGAAAATCGCTGGGAGTGCGCTGATGCAGACGAAAAGGGACATCAAGGTTAGCACGGAAGTGCTCGGTACTTCAAGGAGACAACGTTCACAAGAATCGCTCACAAAAGGGAGAACCAGGCGTTCATTTGAGGTAGAACCAGATCCCGATCGGTTCGACGCACCCACCAATTCCAGACTCCTAAACCTAGAACTGCCGAGTTGATTCCAGCGTGACGAAGCACGATCCTCAACTTTTCGCCTAGAGAGAAGCTCGACGATACGTCAGCGAGCGGAGCGAACGAGTAAAACAAGTCACCGAGAGACGAACCGCTAACGTCAGGAGGAGGTTCTTTTGCGGCGTCGTCGATCGTTTGTTCGATCGAGTCTTTCTGCTTAACTTGTTTGTCCCATAATCCGAACCTAGGTGAGATTCGAGGCGAGCTGTTTCAGCAATCTTCCCTCTGTTGACCTATCGAAGAGCCGGGGGAGAATATGAGCTCACAATTCGCTCAAACCAGTCAGAACTGTCGGGATTGAGAACAGTAGTCCTCCGGCTCCCAGGTAGTGCGACAAAGTATTGACTGCAGCGGCAGGAGGGAAGATTTTCAACCACCTGCGAACGGGAAGAACGGTGATTAGCTCCACGAGAATTCGGCAACAGGAGGGAGATCGACTCACGTCAACCCTTGCGCCAATCTCGGAATGACCTGGACCGAGTCCATTAAGTAGGAAAGGGATAAAAGGCCGATCGGTAGGTGAACCGTTGCGGCGTGAATAGGGTGCGAATAGTAAGGAATGCCCATCCCAACTCGAGCCAATGGTCTGACGAGGGAGGCAATGTAGTCTCTTCTTTCATGTTGTCCTTTCGTTGTAGTCATCTTCGAGAGAGAGATTAGGGGAGACGATGTGGGGGACTCGATTCGGGAAGAAAAGGTTCTGACGAGGCGAAGCTGCGCTGGTGACCAAGCCGTGTAGTTATCGACAATCGGCGAGCAAGGTGAATCAGAGTCGATAGTGAAGGGATGGAGAGGAACCGACCAATCTCTTTCGTTTCGATCTCTTGCACTCACCTCGCCCGACCGACCGACCTCCCGAATCCACGCAGATGCCTTTCATTCATGCCTCATCTGCACTAGCATGGAAAGCCGGAGCCCTTCTCAGTCAGTCTCGCCGCTCTCCCACTCCTGTCCGAACTGACCGCGAAACCGACTCTCTCGACAGGCGCTTCGGGGATTATGAGTGGAGCGTTCGGTGCGCACGCATTGAAAGGAAGACTAGGCGATCAAGCGGCTACATGGGTAAGTGCAAGCAGAAGTTCACGCAGAGAAGATCGAAGCTTCCTTTTGGCCGGGTCAAGCTGAAGCTTCGCTTTCCACGAAGGGCATGGCGAGTCAATATGCGATCTTGAACGGAGGTGAGTGGAGACGGGTCGGAACGAAAGTGCCGATTGAGACTGACCATCTCAGCTCGTTCCGACATTTTACGTTTCGCATCGATAGTTGCCCTACTCGCCATTTCACAGCACCCCGTCCATTCGAAGCGTCTCGCAGTTCCACTGATCATCGCTGGTACGACTTTGTTCTCCGGTTCGATCTTTGCTCTCCTGCTCTTCAAGGGCAAGATGGGGGGTCTGACGAAAGTTGTCGGACCTTCAACTCCTGTCGGAGGTCTATTGATGATCGGAGGATACCTGAGTCTCGTAAGCTCGTTTCGCTGGCCTAGATGTCATGGATCATGGAACGCGCTGACTCTGGTCTTTTCGTGAGTGGACAGCTTCTATAACCTCTTTTGGCAAGCGTTCTTCGCACATCCTCTCCCGATCAAGACTCTGTGATAGAGGGACTGATTCTTTGTATTTGCACACGCTCACGAAAGAAAAGGTTCAGACGTAATTTTCATCGAAAAGAGAGAAAAACTCCGTCTCCTTCCGACACGGATATCTAGGCATCGTTCTTGGTAACCTCGTGGAGAGATTCCGCCAAATGTCTAACGTTGTGATCAGTGATACCGGCGACCGAGATACGACCATCTCGGGTCAAGTAGACGTGGTATTCTTGCGCCAAACGATCGACTTGTTCAGGAGTGATTCCCTGTACACAAGTACTCGTCAGCTTTGTACTCTGAGAGATGATTGGAAATGAGAGGGAGGAGACGCACGAGGTAAGCAAACATTCCGATTTGAGACTTAATGTGCTTCCAATCCTTCTTTGATCCAACTTCTTTCAAAAGATCGAACAAGGTCGAACGCATGCCGATGATTCGATCAGCCATACCTTTGACCTCCGAGAGCCTATCGACGAGTGAAGGGTGAGTAACGAGTTGGAGAAAGAAACGAGCGATTCTTTGAAACCGACCATTGTGCGTTGAGTTTCGAGTCGGTGAGAAGAGTAGCGGCAACACGGGCTCCGTGCACAGGAGGGTTCGAGTACATCGGTCGAACCAAACTGCGGATTTACCCACGGCAGAATCAGTTTCAGGTTCAGCGGATTCAAATGGAGAGAAGGACTCACATCTTGATTTGCGAATCAACCTTGGCCTTCTCCTCGGGAGACTCACAGACGACCGAGAAAGTTCCAACTCGTTCACCGTAGAGACCCATGTTCTTCGCGAACGACTGACAAAGGATTAGTTGATGACCTTCCGAGATGAAGTGACGAAGAGCGAAGGCGTCGTTGTCGACGGATCTGAGGAAAGGTAGGAAGGGAATGAGACCACGTCTTTCTTTCGGACGGGAAAGGAGAAAAGAGCAACTTGCCCAGACGCGAATCCGAGGTAAGCGTTATCGATCAAAGGGAAGTGGCCCTTTTCCTATCAAACAGACAACATAATCGTCGTCAGCAGACGTACAACGAGGAGAGCGAGAGAGGATATTCACCTTGATGATGTTTGAAATTTCTTTCCATTGTTCCCGAGTGGGATCGATTCCCGTCGGGTTATGAGCGCAAGCATGCAACAAAACGATACTTCCGTCATCCATCGACTTCAAATCCTTCTTCATTCCCTCAAAGTCCAATCCGACCGTCTTCTTGTCGTAGTACGAGTAGGTTTTGACTTCGAGTCCGGAATCTTTGAAGATAGGGATGTGGTTACCCCAGGTCGGGGCAGGAAGGTAAATCGTTTTCGAGTGAGGGTAGTGACGCGCCAAGAAGGCTCCGGCGATACGCAGGGCACCGGTTCCAGAAAGCGATTGAGTAATTGCAACCTTTTTTTCGGAAAGCGGAATCGTTTTTCAGCGCTATGGAACACCACCTTTCAAGAGGGTAGATCAGGACTCACTCGTCCCTCGTTAAGAGGTTTGGAATCTTGACCATAAGCCAAAGTAGCGGCAGCTTTCGTGAATTCGTTCAATCCGGTAATCGGCAGATATTCTTTGTCGTTTCGCTGGCTGATTACTTTGTCCTCGGCCTACGTGAATTGTCCGTTAGCTCAAAAGGAATGCATACAGCTAAGAGAATGCAACGTACGGCGAGGACTGAGGGAAGGACGTAAGGTTTCCCGTCCTTGTCACGGTAAGCTCCCACCCCGAGGTTGATCTTCTTCGGGTCCTGATCCTTCTTGAACGCTTCCGTGATACCTGTGCACTCAAGTCGAGTCAGTTTCGCGGTCCAGCAAATGAGCAACGGAAGGACGGGATTAAACTTGCCGAGAATCGGATCGGGAGGTCCAGCGGGAACTTTTGACCAGACCGATACCGATCGGACGGCATTGAGTTGTACGCCTAGTTGACGAGCGGATAGTCGAGTTCGCGAGAGCATGGTCGGAAGTTGATGAAGTGGTGAAGATGGAGTAACGCGGGGGTCGCCAGAAGGAAGGGGGAAATTGCCTACTGTAATCTATTACTGTAATCCTCAATTCGACAATACACCCTCGATTTCGAAGGACTTGAGTCATGCTCTGTGCAGGGTTTCATCGCTCGCGGTTTTCCCTTGATTCGCCAGCACTGTTTCTTGTTGCCTCGGCTGAATTCTGCTACGCGCTATGAGAGATCCTTTCATTTCTCGTTCGTCCGCATGTGTGGAGAATGAAATCTCCACAATTTCAAGCTTGAAGTTCGCAAAGATTGCGGTCGATGCCGGATCGCTAATGTTTCGTGTACGCTAACTGTGAGATCTTTCGATGCAGGCATGGGAGCGAGCAAAGCAACAGCTTCAGAGTGAAAGTCCGCTGTGAGCAGACAGAAGGAGAAAGAAAACTCACGCTCGAGCCACGGTTGTTTGAGATGTCAGCATCTCGCTCTCGAGACATGCACACTGAACAGCAAACAAGGTATTCTCAGCTATGTCATTGAAAGCAATTGAGGTCTGGTCAGTGTCATACGAGAAGAGGTGAAAAGCGGAAGAGTTTGATCGCAACTCACAGTGTGAGGGATCTCGTGAGTAGGGCAACGACATAACCACGCTTGCCATGGCTCAGGTAGAGAGTCCAGAGTGTCAAATAGGAAAGAGGGAAAGGTGGAGAGGGTAGAACCAAGAAGAGCCCCGAGCCGAAACGAGCGTCGCAGCGAAATCTTTCATTGTTAGTATCCTCATTCTAGAGGTGTCGCTCAGTGTAAGCATAGTTCGGCGGATCTGGAACCAATGTACAGCCTCTGAGCAAGGTATTGCCCAAATGGAGAGAAGCAAGGAGAAAAGAAAACTATAGGAAAGTAAAACTCGTCAACAGCCTCCGTCTGTCAATGACACTAGGAATCGAGTGCGAAAAGACCTGACAACATAGCGCTGTGGTCGCTCAGGCTCTCCGCGGTAAAGGTTGGGGTCGACCTCAACGTTCTGCAGCACGTGAATGTCTCGACTCTTCCGTCAATTGTGCATTGTTATCTTCTGGCAAAGTTTAAACTCTTGCTCATGCGCGCCCCTATGGCTCAGTGGCAGAGCGTTCGCCTAGTAAGCGAAAGGTCCATAGTTCGATCCTGTGTGGGGGCAAAACCTACTTTTTGCTGCAGCAGGGTAGCTCCTTTTTTGCTGGCGAAGACTTGTGTGACCCTCGATTGCAGTCTCTGCGAGTCGAGTCGCTTTGAGGTCGAGGAGAAACATTTCTCTCTCTTTTTGCTTCCTTTGCTGCTCTCGCTTAGCCGCATACGGGAGGTTAGTCTCGCTCGGATTCAGTCTCCTCTCGCTTGCGTCCTCGTCTGGCTACCACGTAGATCATGGATTCAGAGGGACTCTTCCCCGAAGCTCGCTGCAATAGATTTGTTGGAATTTTGCGAGAGCAGCTCGATCACCCCAAGGACAGAGTATCTTCGAAGCCATTAGTCGTAGCCAACTCATCGAGTTATCTGATGACCTCGTATTGTCTGAGCCATATAACCAGGCTGCTGACGGGAATGGTGGGCCGGCAAAAGAGAATTGACCAGCACTGATCACCTGGCTTTGCGAGTGGCGCGCGACGACAGAGCGAATTCGGTGAGGGAAAGAGCTCCCTCGTATCGACTCCACTGAGGCGCTCGCAGCTCTCTGCAAATCTTGCGCCGCTCGCACTCGTCCGTTCGGATTTGACTTTTCGGTCGTTCCTCACCGTCAAATCCTAGCTTCTCAGCGGCTCCCCTCAAGTAGAGGCTGTTTCCGTCGAATGGGCTCTGTGTGTGTTGAGGATGAGCTGAACTCGAAGCTTTGAAGGCGTCACAAGAGGGCGAGAAAAGCTTCTGCTGCGAGCCAAGCTCAAGGCTTTCGCAAGCAATCTGGGACGTTTATTTCGGCCGCTGCGATTCCAATGAGCAGGGTTTGCAAGAACTACTGTCTAGCATGACCTGATGGAAGGCCAAGGAGGGCCAAGGAGCGAGAAATAGCAACAAAAAAAGGATATATACCACAGAACTCAACGAGGAACATAACAAATCGGCTTCTTGGTAGTATAGTGGCTAGTATACACGCCTGTCACGCGTGGGACCCGGGTTCAATTCCCGGCCAGGAAGGATTCCATCGCTTTTTGCAGTTCTCGTCGTCGTCCGGGGTCCCCCCTTTTTTTCTGCCCCCTCTTCCTTTCCTTCGCTCGTCTCGCCTGCTTTCCGAGGCCATGTGCCGGCGGGCTATACTGCGTCTATATGTCGAGGTGCTGCTTTCAAGCTCTGGTCGCCGATTCGAACAGGGTCGAAACGTCACTGTGACTTTGCCCGTCACTTTCTTGTTTCTTCCTCGCCACTCCCTCCATTACTCGGACACTAGTCTGGACCTACCCTCTGCTTCCTTCTACCTCTTCATAACGCTGCCCCCTTCCCACAAGCCTCTCAAGCACTAGCTGGACGAAGCGAACCACCCGTTCTGGTCTGAGCGTTTTTTCCGGTTGACCGCCAAACTTGGCGGCATTCTTTCCTCCTACGCTCTAACCTAGCAGGTCTCAGTCAAATGCTCGCCTCCAGCGCAGTGCGCTCAACTGCTTTAGTGAGCTCAGGCTAGACATGGTTGTTGAACGAAAGCAGCCCGGTGCTCTGCGGCTCGAGCATGCCTTCATTCGGACTCATCAGCGGGCCTTGTATGCTGGTCATTCGCTCTCGCGTAGCCCTGTTGAGGCTGCCGTAGAGCACCTCAGGCGCCCGGGTCATGTCCAGTTCCCGCCTTTGAAAACTTTCGATGCTGAAGTCGGGATTCATTTAAGGCCCGTGTTCTCCGCAAGGAACCGTGCTATGCGAGCGTCTAATTCGACTAAGGGACTGCATCTCGTGAAGCTAGCCTCCCCTTCCAGGTACCCGCCACCAGTCACTATCTGGTCCTTTGCAGCGGTAGTCATTCTCGCTTCCTTTTGTTTCCTCGTCTGCCAACTCCTCTTCTCGCGCCTACCAGAGTGTCGTTAGCTTTGTGACTCCTACCTTATGATCAATGACCTGTATCGAATCTTCGGTCGCCACCGCTTGAACGGACCTTCACGAGCAACGCTTTCCAGTCAAAACTGGCGTGAGCGAGACTTGAAGCTCCGGTAATGCTAGCTCTCACACGCTCTCCGCCAACGCTTGTATCAATCACATTAGATGCATTACGAGAGTCAAGTATAACGATTGTTTACGCATAGAGAGCATAGAGAAATTCTAGTTTCACTCATTCTTCGAAGTCGACCGTCTCACGAGCTAGACAACAAACCACCATCAGCTCGACTCGGCAGCGAAGGGACCGAGTGTCTACGTACCTTTCTCGGCTTGTGAGTGACCCTGGTCTTCTTGAGTGCCATCTTTTCGAGAATTCGGAATTCGTTCTTGCCTCCAGCTCGGCAAAGCGAGTGGAACTGACTGTTCGGGTCCTTGATGAGGGTCGCCGGAGAATCGTACTCGAGGATGCGTCCCTTGTCGAGCTGTCAGGAGAGAGATTGTGGATCAATGGTGGAGTAACCGAGAGCGAATGAAGGACCAAAAACTTACGACCATGACCTTGTCAAAGTCGACAATCGTTCGAAGACGATCTAGAGCAACACAAATCGATGTCAGCACGGCGTCAAAGAACGTGCACTAGCCTTTGGAGAGGACTCACGCGCAATGACGAGAAGAGTCGATTCCGAGAATTCAGAGCGAATCGTTTGAGTCTGCGAAAGAAGCGAACCTGGGTCAGTAATCGAGGCATCGATGAGACTTAGAAATACAGTACGCACAATGAGCTCATCAGTCTCGAGATCGGTCGAAGCAGTCGCCTCATCGAGCAGGAGAATTCGAGACGATCGAAGGAGAGCTCGAGCCATGCAAACGAGTTGACGTTGTCCCGTCGAGAAATTCGATCCCTGCGGAAAGACGTGGTCAGTCGAGTGTATGCAGTAGCTCGGGAAGAGACCACTCACTCCTTCAGCTACCTCCGCGTCGAGGTTCCAGAAGACTGAACGATTCGCTCCAGCTTCTTGCTCATCGGGACGTTCGGACTCCTTGATCAAGTGAACTCGACGAAGTGCTTCGAAGATCTCGGAGTCTTCGTGTTCTCCAAAGATGTCGAGCGTCGATCGAAGCGTTCCCGAGAGAATGACTAGCGAGAAGGAATCCAGTCAGTGCAAGCGACTCGAGATGGAGTAATGTGTGGACCTACCAGGATCTTGAGGTACGATAGTGAGACGACTTCGAAGGTCGAGGAGACCAATCTTGGAGATATCGATCCCGTCAATCGAAATCGAACCCGAACTTGCCTCGACGAAACGGAAGAACGACGATGCGAGAGTCGACTTTCCACATCCGGTCGCTCCGACAAGTCCGACTCGTTCTCCCTTCTTGATCGTGAACGAAAGATCGTCGAGAACGTCGGGGAGTTCAGGAGCGTATCGAATGTGAAGGTTCTTCACGACGATCTCTCCCTGAGGCCAATGCGCAGGAGGACGAGGTTCAATGATCTCGGGTGCCTGGTTCCAATGGAAGCAACGTGAGCAGGAGTTAATGTAGGAGAGCAGGGGCAAAGAGAGACTTACTTCTTGCTTGATGAGTGAGTACTCTCGGATCCGTTCAACAGCGACCATCGAGAGTTCCAACTGGGTATAGCGTCGGACAAGGAAGAGGATATCATTACT
The DNA here is from genome assembly GCF_050403485.1 of Sporobolomyces salmoneus. NCBI lineage: Eukaryota > Fungi > Basidiomycota > Microbotryomycetes > Sporidiobolales > Sporidiobolaceae > Sporobolomyces > Sporobolomyces salmoneus. The sequence goes on from NW_027481142.1 coordinate 132,025, forward strand.
GTTTCGAATGGGATAGAGTCAGTGAGGTGTCCAGACTTCCAGCTTTCGACAAGAAGAGAAGATTACCTGATGTTGAGCGCAAAAGTCAAAGAGAAACCAGCAGTCGCAGCATCGATCTTGCCATCCGCCCGAATGAGAACGTAGCTGGAACGTCACGCGCAATTGTCAGCAGCTGAATAACGAAGAGAAAGAGGAGGGTTCACTCACGCAGTCAAAGCGACAACGAGAGCACTGAGAAGTGAGAACCTGACCGAGAGCCATCGATTCGTACCCCAGAGGTACCAGTAGTACGTAACATTCGACGAAGCCTTGTCCAGCATTAGCGAAAGGAATCGAGCGCTCGCTCCGAAAGATCGAATAACCGCAACTCCAGAAATAGCTTCGCCATAGATACTGAATAGAGGAGATTTCGAGATCGAGTCGAGTCGTCGGAACTCGCGAGCCGAAGTCGAGAAGAGTCGAGCGTCGCGGTAATAGGCGAGGGAGAGGATCAAGAAACCGGCCAAGAATGCAGGTGCAGCTCTGCAAGGGAGAGTGAAGATCAGCGTTCGGTTTCCTCGACGAGAGAAAGTGAGACGTACGAGGAGACGACGACAAGAGTAGTAAGAACTCCGAGACCGTACATCAAGGATCGACCGAAATTGTCGGGAAGACCAGAATCGATTCCTTCGAGATCTTTCGCAAATCGGTTTTGAATTCTACCGAGAGCCTAGATCAAAGGAGGAGGTTAGTATAAACCATCGAGCTGCCGTGTCAGGATAGCTCACTTGAGTATCGAAGAATCGAAGAGGAGCGCGCAAAATCGAATGAAGGAGCATCTTGTGGAGTCGTTGACTCGAGCGAAGGGTACCCATGTAGAGGATGAACCATTGGAACGTTTCGACGACGACGGCGAGAATCGAGAGTCCGGCGTAGATACTGAGGTAATAAGTGACGGAATGAGGAGCTTGTCCGTTTCCAGCTATCAAGCAGATGCAAGTCAGCGAGCGAAGCAACAAGCTCAAAGTTGAGAGTTGACTCACATGCTCTCGCCCAGAATCCTAGCCACCAAGTTTGAGCGACATCCGAAATCTTCGCTCCTCCGAAAATGAGAACGAAGAGAACCCAAAAGACGGCTCCTCCCATGCAGCTCAAGTACAATCGCCAGACAGCGCCCGAGACTCTTCCAACTGCCCTTCCTTCGTCTTCGATCAGCTTGCGAGCTTTCTTCTCTTCAACTTTCGGTACGTTCTTGTCATCTCCTTCGACGCCTCCTTCTCGTGCGATATCTTCCTCATCCTCCGAATCCGACTCTGCTTCAATTGCGGAGGAGACTTCGGTAGAAGAAGCTGGAGTTGCAGCATCGATGATCGCCGAGAGAGATTTGTTGCGTGGAGGAGCTTTCTTCGTTTCTTTCTCGGTCGATTTCTTCGGTGTAGATTCGGTAGCGGCAGGTTCATCCTTGTCATCTCGACCGTCGATCGCCTTGAACTTGTCAGAGTTGAGGAACTCTTGCGCTGAACCGACGAAAGAGGTTCGACCGTTTTCGAGGGAAACCTGAAAGAATAAGTAAGGGAGGTCAATAATCGAAGTGACGAACCTGACAGGAAGGGACCCACGACATAGGCAGCTCCTGGAGCAGTGAGTTGAACTTGATGCGAGACGAGAATGACGGTACGACCTTCGAGAAGAGGACCTTTCAGACAGTTCTCATACTGCAAGCGGAACTAGTTCTTAGCTCGACGGACGGTTTGAGCTGAGACTGAGTACAACTTACGATATGAGCGGCGGTGTGAGCGTCGACAGCCGAGAGAATATCGTCGAAGAGTAAAGTCGAAGCTCGAGAGTAAACGGCACGAGCGAGGGAAACGCGAGCTTTTTGACCTCCAGACAAGTTGATTCCCTGTCAATCGACGAGAGTCAGCTAGTCTCACGCGAGGACACGTCGGAAGAAACTCACCTTTTCCCCAATTTCAGTTTCGTCTCCATCTTCGAGGATCTTCAAGTCACTCGTCAAACTACAAGCTTCGAGAGTCGCCTTGTACCTTTCTTCGCGGAAAGGTAATCCGAACAAGATATTGTCTTTGACACTCGCGTTTTGCAGCCACGCTTGTTGTGGAACGAACGCGGTTTGGTTCGGTGCGATCCAGTTCGATTCGGTGAGGTACTTGTCCCAGTCGAGAGAAGGTAGAGCGATCGCGGCGGGCGAGGAACGAGGACAGGTGACAGTGCCGGAAACGACGTCGACTTCTCCAAGCAAAGCTGAAAACCGGAAGAGAATGAGCTCAATCCCTGAAGAGAAAGAGAAAGAGAATCGACTTGCCGAGTAAGAGTAAAGTCTTTCCAGATCCTAGTCGACCACAAATGAGCGATAATTCTCCCCTAGGGAATTCGACATCGATATCTTGCAACTCGAAACTCTTTGGCGCCATCATACTCGACGCTCTCGATTCATGTCCATTCGAAGTCGAAGTCGTTCCATTCGCCGACTTGATGGGTTCTTTCGGATCGTTCTGAGGCCAAGTGACGGTAGCGTCTCGGAATGCGACTTCGACTTGTTCGATCGAGGGAGTATCGTTGAGCGAGTTTTCAGCATCTTCGGGCGAAACGACGATCTCCACCTCGGGTTCGTCTAGGTATTTCTTGATACGTCGGAGCGAGACGAGGCACTGGAGGGAGTTGACGAGGACATCGGGAATGACGTTCAATGCGAATCGAAGTCTAGGGACAGAGATCTAGTCAGTGACAATGCTCATCCTGCATCGAATTTGAGAGAGCTCACTCGTTCCAAACGGCGAGCGAAGCGAATGCGACCGAAGGAGTCAAGTTGCGATTCATGAGCAAGGGCGAAGTGTATGCCCAGAACGAAACGAGAATACAGAGGATCGGTGATATACTCCAGATAGCCTGGAACGAGACCTCGAGGAGATAGTTCCACCTCAATTGAGCGAGTTCGGCATCTCGAGCTTTCAGGATTCGTTCTTCGAACGGTTTCTCGATCGCCATGTACTTGAGCATACGAATTGACGAGAGGACTTCTTGCATGAGACCGACTCGACGATCTCGAGTGCTCATCTACTCATCGAATTGGAGTGAGCGGACAGCGATTGGGAAAGAAGGAAACGATTCGAGACTCACGAGTTTGTCTTGCGTCGTAGCGAAGCCCTTGGAAGTGTAGTGGTTCAAAGGCAAGAAGAGAACGGCGATAGAGATACCGATAAGCGAGGCGTAACCGAGAAGAGAGTAAAGGAAGACTGTAGCACTCGAGGTAGGAAATCAGCGTTCGAGTCGCTCGATATACTCCTAGAGACGCTTACTCGTTCCGATGATGAGTTCCAAAGGAGCATCGATGAGCGAGAAACACCAAACAGCGAAATCGGCCACACTGTGAAGTTATTCGTTACCCAGTTCAATGTTTACGACGCGATCTGAAGTCAACGAGAAACACTCACCGATCGACATCAATCGAAAACAACGCCAACACACTACTCTTACTCCCGAACCCTTTCTCCGGATCTTCCTCCTCATTCTCATCGCTCCCTCCTCCACTCGTCGAAGATTCTTCTCCCGCTTCCGTTTCCGAAGACGAAGAAGCGTTCGAAACTCCCGAAACGTCTTTTCGTTTGAGGGTTTTGTCAAAGACTAGAGTGTTGAGTTGAACTCGGATTCGGGTCGAAAGCATCGAGTTGGAAACGAACCAAAGCTAAACATAATTGTCAGCGCTGCTCTACCCTTCAGGTGGATGAAGAGTTGGAAAGCTAACTTGACCAGCTACGAGAGCTTCTCCAACGGCACTGACGAGAAGACCGGCACAGAAGAGGTATCCCCATGAAGACGAGGTGTATTCCGTATTGGGATCTTCCGGGATCGTAATTTGTTCACGTAGTTCCAGGAAATAGACGATTCGTTGAAGGAAGAAAGCGGGGAGATAGTACAGAACCGAGTTCATCGCAGCGAGTGCAGCCTCTACAAAGCATCGACACAGGATGAGCTCACGAAACGATCAAAATGGAGAGGTGAAAGCAAACTCACGCCAGAGGAACAATCTCTTATTCACGACCAGAATCCTCCACAACAATGGATTCATCCCCTTCGGAGCATTCTCCATGTAGTGTTTACTTCCTTTGATCATTTCCCATTGATTGACCGCCCGATCCTGCGAAGGCAAAACCGGTAAATCTTTCTCGTTGACACTCTCATTCTTATTCGCCGCTTCGAGACCTTGAGCGAGAACGGGAGAGATCCACCCGAAGAAGATGTACGAGAGAGGCGAACAGGACGAAATGAGTACGACGGGGGATTTCGTGTGAGGGTGAAGAAGAGGGGCACAACGAGGTGTAGTGCCGGAGAGAACGAACGAGGTGGTTTGGAGTAGAGTTGATAGGATTAGGAGAACTAGATTAGGGATGTAGAGGTATTTGGGGAGAAAAGTTGAGGGGAGAATCGAGAGATGAGTCGATTGAGGGAGAAGAATTCGAAGGAAAGTGACGAAACACGCTGCGCCGGTCAGGATCGTGAGAGTGACGGTGTAGGCCCAGTGTCGCTCGATGGACCTATCAGAATTTGAGAGAGGGAGAGAAGCGAGAGCGAGCGAAGAAGTGAATGACTAGAAATCGAAAACGAGCTCTCGGTCAGCTCGAAATCACCCTCTCGCAGCTCACCTCCGGATTCCTTGTCGCTTGATAGCTCATAACGCTGCGGAGAAAGCGAGACTGACCCAAAAGACGATCTCTGCACTCCTCTCAACAGCTCTTCTCCACCCAAAATGGTCCAAAACTGTGACCTCCCATCCCAGTCTAAACAACAGCACCGCCAAGACGAACCCATTCGCAGCGAGCGTAGCCAATTTCCACCTCCTCAACTTGCTGTAGAACTGATTCGGATCCTTTTCCTCATCCCTCTCAACTACTACTGGTAACCCTACAGCGGCTGAGGACGACGTAGTTGGTAATTTGATCGCTTGTCCTCGAGGTCGAGTCGCGAGGAGGTAGATTGCTGCGACGAGTTCGAGTCCGAGGAGTGAGAGCGGAGGGACAATGGAACTCGATGGCGGAGGAGCCTTGAGCGCCTGGAGGGCGAATACGAGCATTTAATGAGACTACTCTTGCTCTGAGTCTAGGTTCGAAAGGCGAAAAGTGAAGTGAAGAGAGGAAGAAAATCGTCAAAAATGACCGCATGGTCTTCGATCGAGTCGGAGTCATCTTGTTTTTGCTTCCTGAGTCGACTCGATTACAGTACTGTATCAACCCTGTCGTATAGCGCCGAAATCCGCCGAAAAAGAAAGTGAAAATGCGGTGTCGAAAGTTTCGCGACGAGCATTCCAGCTTCGCTCTGACCAACGACAGTCAAACGCCTTGACATCTTTGAACACCAGAATCGCGCAGGGTACTCCAGGCGTCCAGCTACAGACAGCCAAACCCGACTGAACTTCCTCCGTTCACCAAACAAACTTCTGAACGTTCGATCATCTTTCCATTCAAGATGGAGGAACCAGACGCGTGAGTCCTTCAGCCCATAGCTCTCACATACTATCGAAACTGATTTAGACACGCTCGTAGTAGCTCATTCACGTCTTCCGAAGCGGCCCTTGCACATTATCGTTCCCTCTGTTCTTCCCTCCAATCTCAACTCGCTGCAGCCGAAGAAGACATCAAAGATTTCACCGAAAGTAGCAAAGAGTTGCAGAATGAACTCGAACAAGAATTGGAGAGGATGGAGAAGGCGGAAAAAGGGATGAGGAGGGAACTCGAGATGGTACAGGGGGACCGGGAGGAGTGGAAGGTCAGCCACGATCCTCTGTCTACGTCGTGTGTGTTTACTGACGTAGTTGGAATCGTTGCGTCCAGTCGAAATACACTTCAGCGTTGAGGGATCATACGACAACGATAACTCACATGCAACGAGAGTTGGAATCGCTTAGAACCTCCGAGAAGAAGCTACGAGATCAACTGAGGGATATGGAGCTGGACAACGATGACCTGGAGAAGAGTGAGCGGGAAAAGGATTCGAGTTTACAAGATTTGGAGAATCGGTACAACAAGTCTCTCGAACGGATAGCGTTACTAGAGGAGGAACTCGTGACGAAAGCACAGTTGGAAGAAGAGGTGCAGAGACTGAAGGACGAACTCAGAGGTAAGGCAAACGCGAAGTCAGCGGAGAGTTTCCAAAAGCTCAGTTCGATTGTTTCCTTGCAGATATCAATGAGGAACTCGCGATCGTCCGCTCTTCAGCACTGCTGAATCCTCAAGGACCTTCACGACCACTCACCCCCCCTGGAACCATTACTCTTCCTCCCGCGACTTCCCTCGTCGATCCAGATCATACTCCAACTTCGAATCATCTCAAAACTCGCTCGATCAATGTTCAACCTACTTCACCTTCGCCTCCCTCAAACGAAACATCACCTTCTGTCAACCTCTCCGATCCTCTTCCTCCCCCTTCATCACCTTTCCCGACTTCCCCTTCGATTCGTGCTTCCCTCAGTCGACCTACGAGAAATTCCGGAACTCCCGGCAGCATTCCCCGTTCAACGACCCTCTCCCGCTCTACGCGTATGTCGCAAATCGGATCAATGCTCCCACAATCTCCCTCTACAACCGCGTTCCCTCGTTCTCGCTCCCCAGTCAAAACTTCTCAACTCCCTCCGCCTCGACGAGCCGACACGATGATCCGAGACATGCAAATGATGACGTCTCGAGTGAAACAACTCACGCAAAGATTGGATTCGAGGAGGAACCTCGTCATGGCGGGTAGTGCGATTCCTCGAGCTTCGATGAGTCCGACTTCGGCGACGGCGGCTTCTTCCGGACTCGCGAGAAGTACGACTCGCTCAAACCTTGCAAGGAGTACGAGACCTACTTCTCGACTAGGACATCATCATTCCTCCTCGTCGTCGACTTCGGATGGTCACCCCGTCTCGACTCGACCTCCTTCTCGTTCTTCCCTACGCTCTTCGATTCATGGGCCCCGATCGTCGATTCCGGCACCAGTCATTCCTCCTGTTCCTTCAACTCGTCCTCATTCGAGAATGTCATCACTATCGGCTTCTTCAGCACATGGATCTTCATCTTCTTCGAGACCGGTCACTCCGAGTGGACTCCCTTCTCGAAGTCCGACTCCTACAACGGGAATGAGAGCGTCCTCTAGACCTCCTTGGAATGCGAGTCTCGCGAAAAGTGTCAATGGTGGAACTGCGGTCAATGGAGAAGTAGTGGGAGGAGCTGGAGAACGGAGGAGAGTTGTCAGTTCGGCAAATTACCGAGCGAGAAGTGATAGTTTGAGTAAGACGATCGGTCCCGGAGCAGTCACTTCGGATCTTGGTCGAACAGTCAGGAGACCCTCGTCGACAGTTGAAGGAAGTCAGGAGGAATTGAAGGCGAGTAGGAGAGTGAGTGGAGTAAGCGGATTAGCGAGAAGTGTCATGGGGAGGAGAGTCTCGACTTCAGCTCGACCACCATTACCGAATGGTGCTTGAACGAAGTCTGATTCTAGAGTACAGTATACCCTCGAAAGTCTTATACCCATTGAAATCCTTAACAGTCTTTTCATCCGTCGTCGTCGTCGTCAAAAGTGAAAACTATCGAACGTCGGACTTTTTCGTTCCATGGCTCCTATCTATCCCTTCCAGACGTCGACGGCTGTCCCGCTTCGTAAGTGTTCTCTCTCTTTCCCCCCACGTCGAGACGAACGGAAAGAACAGGACGGATGTGTAAGGACAAGCGTTATCATCTTATCGCGCACTAAAATAGTTCAAATTCTTCAACACGCGGTCGAATGACCGGGTTGAAAAATCCGGAGCCTTTTTCGACTTTTTTCAAAGCCTCGCCTAAGGAAACTGTTCTCCCACCTTCAAGTCACACGACTCACGACGACCGACACGAAGGAGGGACATGTCTCGCCGAGCTTCGATGACCTCGACCCCCAACTCGGACTCCAAGCTCGACCTCGAGAAACAGACTAGTTCGACTCAATCTCCGACGGCACATGGTGCAGGACTCGGATCGGTTAACGTAGCAGATGGAGATGTCGTAGCCGCAACTGGACCTTTTGCGAAATTGAACAGTTGGTTCGAGAAGATTGGATTCGAGACGAGGTCGTTAGAGCGAGTACCGGAGGATCAACGGGATCATCATGTAAGCTCTCTCGAACGCGGTGACGAGTACTTCGGGAGTAGCTGACACGAGTCGTATGTACAACAGTTGAGTCTGTTCCAGATCATCTGGAGACAGGTTCGTTCGAAACTCGAAATCTCGCCTGGTGTCTCTCTTCGGCTAACCGTCATCGACGAGGATTAGATGTTCTTCTGGTTCTCGGTCAACTTGAGTTTCTCCTGTCTCGGTACTGGGTTCTTGGGATCCCTCGTGAGTTGGCGATCTCGCCTGATTCTGTGTTCCTCTTTTCGCTGACTTTGTTCGCTACCTCGTCAGTACTTCACTCTCGACTTCCCGACGTCTATGGCAGTCATTACCTGTGGTACCGCCCTCGGATGCACAGTCTCGGCGACGACAGCGATTCTCGGACCTCGATACGGTCTTCGTACCATGGCGCTCTCTCGTTTCGCAGGCGGTTTTATCGGAACTGGTATCTTCTCGGTCCTCAACGCTCTCACCCAGATCGCCTACGCCGTCACCGCCGCCCTCGTCGCCGCTCAAGCACTCCGTGCGATCAACCACGGTCTCTCCCTCACCGTCGGAATCGTTATTTCGACAATCATCACCCTCGTCGTCTGCGTTGGAGGATACAGGATTTTGCATTACTGGGAACGTTACGCCTGGATCGCCTGTTTCATCATCTACTTGATCATCCTTGGCCTTGGAACTCGAGGAAATTACGACGTTCATGCGAAAACTGCCGATATGGACTCGGGCAAAGCTCTCGTCGGAGATGTCTTGTCGTTCTTCGGAATCATGTTCTCGGTCGGATCAGGTTGGACAAGTATCGCAGCAGGAAAGTTCACTCCCTTTCTTCGCAGCTCGAGGTTTGAATCTAACGCTTTCCTCCAATCCTCCCCTCTCTCCCCCTCTTCGTTTCGTCTGCCCCTCGCTACTTTCGATACTCTGTGAACAGATTACAACATGACGCTACCCTCGGACACCCCTGCCTGGCCCATCTGGATCGCAACATATTTCGGAACCTGGCTCCCAATCTTCTTCACCTGCTCCGTCTCGGCCTCCTTTGCCGCTTTGACAAAGGACAGCTACGCTACGGCGTTCGAGGAAGAATCCCTTGGAGGAGTCGTCGGAGAAATCCTTAAACCCGCTGGAGGATTCGGAAAGTTCCTTCTGGTTGTACTGTGTTTATCGGTCACCTCGGCAAACACCGCCAACAGTAAGTCTTTGTAATCCTCGTACGCAAGCGTGAACGACGGGGGACGAGCGAGAAATGGGTGACAACTGAGTGTTCCACCTTTTCTCGTCGTTTTCCTCACTCTCCTCGGTTTATTCAGAATGGCTGCTGACCTTCATTCCCTTCGACAGCCTATTCCGGTGCTCTCTGTCTTCAATCGCTCCACCCTATTCTCATGAAGGTCCCCCGTATCTTCTTCGTCATTCTGTGAGTAAGCGGGCTGTAATCAGCTCGAACGTGAGCTCATCCTTGTCTCGCTCCTTGCAGTTTCACCGCCGTCTACCTCGTCCTCGCCATCGTCGGAAAAGATCATTACTCGAAAATTCTAGGAGACTTCTCGGCTATCCGTAAGTAGCTCTTATCCTAGTCTGCTGCGATCCGAGGCTGATCCAACTTTTTTGCCAACAGTTGCATACTACACTGCGTTCGTCGACTCGCGCCTCCTCTTCTCAGTTTTATCAGCCTGTACTAACCTTTTGTCTCATCACAGGTTCTTCTCAGCGATTCTTTTTATGGAGGTATTCTGGTTCAGAAGGAAGAACGGTCCGATCGGACCTATCAACGCTGATCACTATGCTGATTACAAGAAGCTCGCCCCTGTAAGCTCCTTTCCCTTCTCCCAGTTTGTCAGCTTGACGTATTTCGAGGTGGCGAACTGACGCCAACGCATTTTGTCCCTTTCGCCTTCCCAGGGTTACGCCTGTCTCGCCACGATCTTGTGCTGCATTCCGCTCATCGTAGTCTCCATGAGTCAAACGTGGTTCGTTGGACCTGTCGCTCTCGCCGTGACGGAACCGGAGAGCTCATACGGTGCAGATATCGGTACGAACTCTTCTCTTTTGCCCTCGTCGAGCAAAAACTGACCCCTTGAATCTTGACAGGTTTCGAGTTGGCTTATGCTATGGCGATCCTTACGTACCCCATCTTTCGTACGATCGAAATCCGTTACTACAAACGTTAAACAGCGAAAGCTATCAGTTTTCATTTCATGTTTAACCGTTTTAGCTGCATTCGTGTATGTGAGTTTATTCTGTAGTCGGATGTAAGGTCTTATCTTATCCTGTATACCTCTCTTCGTTTTCGACTCTTCATGAAAACCCTCTCTGTCTTTTGTCTCGAAATAACACTACGCATTGTTCTCCCTTCTCTGGCTTTCCTAGACTGAGGCCGATGTCGAGTCCGCCATGCTAGTCTGTACGCTTCGTACCTATGTCCTAACAGATCCAGTGCGGCCGCAGGAGCACGCGACCTGAAACGAGAAACCCCAACAGAGCCTCGAAGCTCGGGCAAATTGCGCGCTATCATCGCGCGGTCCGTCCACTTCGACGTTCCTCAGGCTCAAGAGCCACATAACAGCAGTCAAGCGACAGCTTGGGCGAATCGATTGAACCGCGAGTCAGCAGAGGGATGAAGCAGTGGAGGAGGTCTGCTTGTTTCCCTCCCTCCGCTCTGTCAAGGCTGAGGCTTCCAATTCTCATCGTGACCCTGGGGCGCACACTGTCGAACTGTATAGCTCGCGTACGCCCGACGTCCTGAAGCTTGAACCCTCTTGCCGAACAGCGAGCAATCGAAAACAACCCGATTCGCAGGAAACACGCAGAGCAGTCAAGCGAATCATTCGGGAACCGCAGCTACAGTAGATCTCGGGTTCAATGTGACATACAGACTCAGTTCGGGGCCATTTCGGAGTTGGAGTGAGGCGATGGGAGACAAGGAACGCTCGCGAGATTGGTTCTCTCCTTCAGCTCAAACTTCCTCCGGCTCCACCTTCGAAAACATGGATTCCGAATCATTCTACATCATCACGCTATTCCAACAAGGTAAGCGCGTGGGCTTCCACCACTTCCGGAGCGGTCCAGACATTTGGAAAGGTCGATATTGATGAGGAGCAATCAGCATTCGGGGACACGCGTTGGAGACCGATGAACTGGCTCAGTGGGATGCGATGATGTACTAGGACGTCATGGTATAGATCATACCGTAGGAAGAAGCGTTGGAGGGAGGATCAGGTCGCGGAGGACGTGTTCAACGATGATCACAAAGGCTCATCGCTTGATGGGGATCATGCCAGAGGTCAGACACGAGCACAACAGGATCTACTACAAGAAATATTCATCACAGCGGAATATTCGAGCGAGAATTCGTCACTGACCCTCTTTCCCCTCTCTCGCCTGACAGGTTCGTACCGATCCGCGATCTCGGCCTACAACGAGCTCTCTTCCCCTTCCCCAATCCTCACTCTCTACGCCGCTCGTTCCCACCTCGCTCTTTCCCCTCCATCGATTTCCTCCGCTCAGCAACTCCTCTCCTCAATTCCTCCTTCTCTCGATTCGCGAGCGGTCTCTTCCCTTGCGACGTACCTCTCCGGTTCAACGGAAGAAGCCGTAGGAGATTTAGAAGAATTGTTAGCAGAATTGGGGGAACAAGGGTTGGAGGAGAACGACGAAGGGAGGTTCGTGAGAGGTGTTGTTGGAACGATCTGGATTTTGGAGGGAGAAGAGAGAAGAGAAGAAGGAATCGAAGTGTTGAGGGAAGCGGTCGAGTTGGGTAAAGATCAAGAATGGTGAGCTCGAGTTTGCTCTTCGGCAGAAACTCTCGCTTACACTAGTCTTTTCGGGCTGTAGTCTCGCTCTTCTTTCACACCTTTACATCTCTCTTCACCTTGCCCCTCTCTCTTCCTCCCTGCTTCAATCCCCCTCCGTAACCTCCTTCACCTCCGATTCCCTCCTCTCCCAACTCCTCAACGCACGAACAAACCTCTCCCTCGGACCTCGAGCGAAGTATCAAGATGCGTACTACGTATTCGAAGAGATCAAAGGGATGCAAGGTGGACGAGGAGAGGGAGTTTTGGCTGGGGTTACAGTTGCGCAATCGGCTTTGGGAAGATGGGAGGAGGCGTTGGAAGCGGTCAGAGAAGCCCTTGAGATGGTAAATTTCTCCTCTCTTTTATCATGATCACGGAGACGAGACAAGGGTTGACCACGACTTGCTCGTGATCGATAGAACCCTCAACATCCGACAAGTTTGGCAAACTCTGCTGCTCTAGCTCTCCATTCCGGTAAAACCGCTTCTTCAGCTGATGAAGCCATCTCGTAAGCCCCGACTCCGCTTCATCCACGGTATCCCGCGGCGAGTGCTGATAACGAGCTCGAAACTTGGGGAAAACAGGAAATTGGCAGCGGTCGAACCGAATTACCCCTTCTTGGTCGACTTGCAAGAGAAGGAGAGACTCTTCGATGAAGCAGCTAGTAGATTTGGAGTTCAAGCTTCAGCATAAGTCAAGAATTGTGTTGAAACTATACATTTCGTTGTGCGCTTTGCTCGATAGAGAATTGCGCCTCGCTGCGAGAGAGAGCTCAAAAAGCAATGCGCTCCGTCGCCATTGTTCCTGGGAACGAGAGCGTCAGCGAATACAAACCTTTCTGCGAGATTTCGAGCTTCGCTTCCCCCACTTCTCGACTATTCCGTCAACTCGCCGAACCGACACAGATGTCGCGTCAAGTACCTCGGTCAGGGTTTCCTAGCTCGACAGGGTACCCTACCCAACGCAGCAACGCGCCAGGACCTGGAGGATTCAGTTCATCTAACGACAATTCATCGATTCCTCCTGCTCCACCACTGCGTCCGGAACGCTCAACTAGAAGACCGATAGGTGCTACACCATCACCAGCAACAATAGGAGGGAACGATAGTGGTAGATTCGAAGGAGGAGGAGGAAATGGTACTTCGTTACCTCACATCGGCGTGACCGGGACAGATGGGAGAGGAGGAGAAGGCAAGAACAGAAGGATGATGGATCAACTGAATGGTCGCGGGAGACCAGGCGACGTCGCTCCCGATTCACCCTCGTTTTCACCCAACCCTGGTTCGACTTCTCCTTCCCCCTCTCCTCAATTCGGTAGACTCTCTCCGACTACTTCGAGACGATATGCTTCAAGGAGAGACGAATCGGATCAAGAGTCGGACGCTTCAACTTCTTCGAGACCCCATTCCCCTAGTTACGGCGACCAATCTACCGATTCTCCTCCTCTCGTCGTTCCTTCAGCGCTTCAAGACGCCATATCAGCATTCTCGACAGCAGGAAAACGAGCAAACGGAAGACGAGGTGGATTGGCCGATCAGGGAATCGGCGGAGCAGGAAAGGATTCGACTCCGCAAGAGAAAAGTCGGAATCAACTACTTTCCTCGGCTCTCAATCCAGACGAATACCCCGACACGCCGGCGTTCAGGGAAGTCAACGAAGTGTTGAGAAAAGTCTCGACAGAATGGCCAGCCTTAGCAAGAGGGACGAGTGTCGCAACGGAAGAAGCAGGAGGAGAAGATTTCGATCCAGTCTCCCTCGCGCTTCATCTCCTCGATCCGGCATCGTCTCGAGAACGAGATCCCTCAGTAGGACGTCAACAATCCCTTTCGTCCTTCCTTCGCTTGAAAGCAGAACTCGATTACGCTATTCAATCGACTCTGTCGCCAGTCGCGAACCCTTCGACAACTTCCTCGAACGCCTTCAGAGCGTACGAAACATCAATCACGACACATAACATGACCCTCGGAGCGCTCAGTGTCGCGCAGAAACAAATCGGAGGCTTGAAATCGGGTTTGATGGGAACGAGAGAAATGTTGGAGGGGAAAGGGCGGGAAGGATTAGCAGGAATGTACGCTCGAATGGGAATGCTGGAAGAAATGAGTGGTGTCCTGGATGAGATGTGAGTGTCTCCCTAATGCGGCTGATCGGCGTTGCGAGCTGACTTTGAATCGATTTCGCAGCGATCATCTTTTACGATTGCCTCCATCGTTAGAGTCTCTCCTCTCAGAGAAACGTTTCCTTTCGGCTGTCGTGTTGCTCGTGAGAAGTATCAAGACTCTCAACAAGCCGGAAATGCAAGAGATTGGAGCGTTGGCAGATCTGAGAGCGTGGGCTCAAGGTCAAGAAACGGCAAGCTTCGTTCTCGGTTCTTCCGGCGTTTTCAGTGGCTAACTCTTCCTTCTAATTCGCAGGTCATGTTGGAGATCTTGATCGAAGAGCTTCACAATCATCTCTACCTCAAGAGTTTCTACTGCGACGTTCGATGGAAAAGTTATACTCGAGGTCAAACTTCTCGTGAGTCTTCCTCTCGTTGCTTTTCCGCGAAGATTGACGCCCTCTTCTCCGACAGTACCGGTGGTCGATTTTGGAGACGATGCCGATGTCGCTTCAACCACTCCTTCTCACCTCTCGACTTCTTTCCACACTTCCGGACGATCGACCGCTCGACTCCCTCGAATGTCGAAACTGCAACGGTTCCTCCAATCTCTCGCCCTGAAACCTTCTTCAAACCCAATGCTCGACGAAGCCGTCGAAGAACTGATGCTCGTGGCCGAAGAAGCGGAAGAGGATGCCTCGGGATTGGGAGCGACGGGTAGTTTCAGCTTCGGAACGGGAGAAACATTAGGCTCGATTTCAGGAGACGGTTCAAGTGTTGGGTCCGGGACAGGGACGACACAGAAAACGCCTCGACAGAGAGGAGGGAGGAATCCGGAAGTCGACAGTTTCGCCTACATCGAAATGCTGATCGAATCCCTCGCAGCTCTCGGTAAACTCGGTTACGCCCTCGATGCAGTCAGTCAACGAGTACAAGGCGAAATGTTTGCACTGGTTGAGAACACGGTAGAGGAAGTCGAGGAGAGGAACGATCGAAGTCGGGGAATGTTTGGAGTTTCGACTGGAGGATCTGGAGGAGGAGGAAACTCCGTCAATAGACCGCCTTCGACTTTCGTTCCTTCGTCTCCCGAACTAGGTATCGCTTCGACCTCGTCGTCGGCGGCAGCAGCCATGGCCGCAGGAAGTTGGGCGACTGAAGGAGTTGCTTCACGTGTGAGGTTGTCTGCGAGCGAGACGTCGAGTCTTGCGAGCAGTGTCGAGACACTCAAGGACCTGTTCGACACTCTCTATTCACAACTCGACGCCGTCTTACAAGGATTCCGAGTGACTTACGAAGTTGCGGGAAGAATAGCAGAGGTGAGTCCGATTCCGAGGTTAGTCAATGCTTTAATGAGCTAACAGGGAATCCACATCACAGAGACGAGACTTCAAAGACGCTTCAATGATCAAGACGTCGAGCGGAAATTTACTCTTCTCACTTCTCGATGTGTGGAAACCGATACAACAAGAGGTGAGAACCTCCTACCCTTTAAACCTTATGCAGTAGGTGACTCACACGACTCTCGACCTCAGGTACGAGCGCTGTTACATGACTACCTGCAAGACGACGAGAGCGGTACCGTCTCGTCGAGGAATCCGATTGTCAGTGTTAACGAAGTCCTGCGGTTTCCGAAACCCCGCGACGCTTCGAAGGTGACTTATCTTCGCTTATCTCTCTGGTCCGGTCAAGCTGCTGATTCGCTGTCTCCGGTACCGCAGCAAATCTTCAAATTCAACGACACCGATTTCGAAAACTCGACAAAAGTTCTCAGATCCTACGAAGATTCTCTCAACCGAGCGCTCAAGTCGGCAGTACCGGGTCTCATCACAGATGGTGCTCCTTCGACCACAACGACATCAGCCTTGATCGTCGCATCCACCGATTTCTCGAACGGTTCTCGATCCTCCGGTCTCAACGGAACTCACAAAGCGCTCGTTCCCGCCGATGCTTTCAACGTCTCTGTTCTCTTCGGACCGACTCTTGCATTCCTCGAACGAGTCAAGGAAATCATGCCTGGCGGACACGTCAACGACGAAGAAACAAACGCTTCGACCTCGTTCGGAGGTTTCCTCGACGAGTTTGTCCTTAGAACTTTCCTGCCTCAGCTCGAAGACAAGGTCGCGAGCGTCTTTCACCAAGCCGTCGGAGGAATCGATGCATTCCAAGAAGACCCAAATTGGAAAGGAGTCTCGAGAGTTCCGATCGTTCGAGTTAGTTTCCCCTCCCTATCTTAACAGTACCAGATGGTGAAAGCTGACTTGCTCGATGTGCAGTCGGTTTCGAACCTCATGCTTCTCATTTCGTCTCTCACTTCGATGCTTCGAGCTACGCCTTTCCATCGAGACAACTACTCTCAACTGATCGTCAGCGTTATCCATCAGTTCTATCAGAGATGCCTCGAACGGTTCAAAGGTACGTTCTCCGCCACTCTCCGCAGTGACATTTAGCTAATCGTACGGAGCTCGAACAATGCAGATCTCGTTTCGCGCGAGACCCATAATTCGCAATCGCCGGATGGAGGCGCTTCGTATTCGACTCAACAGCCGTCTCTCAAGACAGCAGCGGAATGGGCAGGCTGGAACGAACTCTACTCGCTCCTCTCGGAACTCCAGGAAACTCCTGTCAGTAGTCTCATCCTCATTCTCGCAGGTCTCTCACTCACCACAGATAGTGATTTCTGTGTGTAGGAGTCTGAATCGGCGAAAGTTCGAGAATTGCTCGCGAAGGAAACCAAGATTGAATTGGACCGAAAACGGAATGGAGTTATCGAAACCGAAGATCTCATCACTCCGAGCAAGAAGCTATGGGCCCTCGCAACGTTGTATTCGAGTCTTGTATGTGTTTTCCTTCTGTGATGGCCTTTCGTCTGCTGACTTCTCCTCGCAACAGGACTGGTTCGTCAATCGAATCTCCGCGCTCAATACTGTGGCGAACGAGCAAGTCGCTCCTTCGGCAGGCACGGGACTCGGAAGTGGTTTCGCAGGTCGCGGTCCGGGAGTGAGGGAAAGCGGATATTCAAGTAGCGACGGAAGTCCAGCCTCTGGAAATCGAGGAGGAAACGAAGACGGCACGGAAGAAGATTCGGGTACTGTTCGAGACGAGGAGAACGGATCACGGCCGCGAGGCTTACCTTTGACTGGAGATATGTCTCGGTGAGTCGAATCTTTCCCTGATTCTGCTTTCCCTCGCGAGTTCAAACATTGACTTGACCTTTCCTTGATCTCGCAAGACCTTTCGACGCGCTCCTCAATGCATACTCTCGACTCTCCTCGACGATCCTCTACACTCTACGGATAGAGATCCGATTGCGAACGATGCATTACCTCGACAAAGCGACTCGAGACGGAGTTTACCAACTCGCCGAAGACATTCAGGAACCCGATCCGAGCGTCGTCGATCTGAACGGAGACCTCTCGCAAGTAGACGAAGTCGCTGCGGGAACTCTTGGTCCAGAGGAACGAAAGTGAGTGGAAGAAGTCTTTGTAAGCGACTCCTTACTGAATTCGCTGATCCGTCTCTCCTCACTAGATTCGTCTTCGCTGGTCTATCGCTCCTCATGGATCAACTCTTGATCACGAACGCTCGACAAATCCGACTCGCAAACTCGTACGGTCTCTCGAAAATGAATCGAAACATTCTCGCTCTACAACAAAACCTGAAGAACATCGGAGACGAACCCCTTCAAGTCGACTTCGATCGTTCGAGAAAGTTCTGGGAACTGTTCGGGAAAGGTCCGAGAGTGAGTTTGTCTCGACCTCTTACTGTCACTTCGCTTCGTTGACAACTCGATTTGCGATTGTTCAGGCAATGCTCGATGAAGTTCAAACGGGTACTCTGTCTTACACATTCGATGACTACAAAACCTTGCTCCAACTCCAACTTCAAATCGACCAATCTGGGAAAGATGCGACCGGAGCAGGAGGTACAGATTCTATGGTTGGGGCACCTTTGGCGAACGAGAAGAATCGAAGAGTATACGGAGAAATGATGATCGTACGTTCTCTCCTTCTCGAGATGCCCGCTCGCAAGCATTGGCTGATATTCTTCTCGGATTCTTTTCTCGCCGAAAACAGGAGCTGTTCAGTCTCGACAATGGCAACGACGGCGAAGACTGAACGAGACTGTTCTGTGTGATACCCCTTTTGTTTTTTGCCTTCAGTATACCCTCGTTCGCTCTTCTTCGCAAAGGAATCAAAACACTCTCAATCGAGGATCCATGGTGAGAGAAGGGTATCTGGTTTTCATTTCTAGGTCAAAGGCCGGAAGACTGGGTACTCTCGACAAAGACAAGTGAACGATGCGAAAAGAGCAAGCAAAAGGAACAAACGAAATAGAAAGACGAATCACCACTGCACAAGACCCGAATACGACCAAACCCCTCTCCTTCTCTCCCTGTGATCTGCGACGCCAAGAACTCGATCTTCTTACACCTTGTTATCAGTCCCCGTCTCGCCTCCAAGCGTTGTCGTTTCCTGACTGTTTCCGCCCACCGCTTGACCCGTCGGTTCCGGTGTCGCAGCTGGACTCGGTGCCGAACCCGTCGCCGGACTCTGAGTCGCCGTCGTCGGTTTACTCGCCATCCTCCTATCCAACGCCTCGAGAGCCATTGCTCTTCTCCTCTCTGCTTCGGCTCGAGCTCCCCCTGGTACCGAAGTGTACGTCGCACCTCCTACTGTATTTGTTGCGACTCCTCCAGTCGATCCAGATTCGAGGTCGACGGATGACCATGCTTGAATGAGGCCGAATCGGACGGCGAGGGAGAAAACAAAGTTTGCGAGAATTGCAACGTATTTTCTGAGATCAGGCGCGAGGAGAGTCAGATCAGGGAGAGAAAGGGGAAGAGAGAGGAAGGAGATACGCACTGGATGAAGGGAGGGAACCAGTTGGAGAAGGCGAAAGTTTCGGAACGGTCTCCTCGGAAATCGGATCCTTCGTTCTTTTTCAAGAATCGGAGGTAGAGGTATGCTACGAGCCAACCGAATTGGATCTAGCAGCATTATTCCTCGATGAGTATCGATTGAAGGCATGAAAGCTGGAGAGGAAACTGACGAGGATGTAAGGAGATTGGTATCCCAAAAGACAAGCGACGTTCGAGAAAGTCACGTAAGCCATGGGCAAACTCTACAGCACACACGGATGGTTAGCACGAGTGATACGTCAAAGGGAAAGGCCAGAAAATAGCGTACCTTCACTCTCGCTTTGATCGCACCACCGAACATTTGAACTTGATGTTCCGGAATTAATTGAGTGAATGCGACCAAGAATCCAACTTGGAGAGCTTCTAGTCCATGATAACTCATATCGTAGCTGTATGGTGGAGCGAGTCAGTTTGAGGAAGCCAGGCGAAGGAGGAAGGAAACGAGAATTTACAGGAATAATTGTTTGTTGCCCAAAACGATCGATTCGACGACGCTCACTACGAGAGCGATACCGTTCGAAACGATCACGGTAAATAGCGCAAATTTGACGAGTTCTTGAGCTCCCCAAACTCGTTCAAGGTAACGACCGGCGAGAGGGAGAGTGAGTAACGAAACGAGGAACTACGCTCGTCGGAATCCGTTGGTCGCCGGTCAGCTCACAGCGAAATTTACGACAGAGTAGTAAAGGGCTCACCTCGATCAGGTTGGTCTCTGTGAACGCCGAAGTGACGATTGTCCAAGGGTTGTAAACAAAGTTCGCCGCGACCAGGTTCAACCACGGTACCGTACTCCCATTATCTCCTGTTGTTGCTCCACCAATCGGTTCTCCGGTACGTGCGATTGATAGTCGAGCCAAGAAGTATAAAGTCGAACAAACGATCAAAGTCAACGTCAACCCTCGAGTCGCGGGTGGGAGCGATAAGGCCGAGTTCAGGATTGTCGGCATCTTGCAGGCGAGTCGAAGATGGGTCAACTCCTTTGATAGGAGTGAATGGAAGCAGAGCAAAACACTTCGCTTCTCTGACAAAAGTTGATCGATCGACTCTTTCTTCTCACTCAATCTCCGCCCGATGCTCCCGAAGACCTCTTGACCAAACCGACTTCGCGCGCAGAGGCGTTCCGAGCGCACGTTTCAGCTTCGAACACCCACCTGAACCGAAACGAATCGACAATTACAAGAAGAAATCAACACGTCGCTCCCGCACTCATCGCGTACGGGCAGTCCCATG
The DNA here is from genome assembly GCF_050403485.1 of Sporobolomyces salmoneus. Lineage (NCBI taxonomy): Eukaryota > Fungi > Basidiomycota > Microbotryomycetes > Sporidiobolales > Sporidiobolaceae > Sporobolomyces > Sporobolomyces salmoneus. The sequence goes on from NW_027481142.1 coordinate 152,176, forward strand.
GTATACTCAAGATCTTAGATTTGGCTGGCGCGTGCTTTGCGGTAGATATCTCTGGTTTCGTTGATGATGCCGATGCCGTTTACTGTGTCCCTCCCGAACTTTTTGCGACATTCGCACCCATTCTACGTGAAGATGCAGCAGAGACTATCGAAGCTGTCAACAAATCAACTCTCTTGTCTGTCATGACTGGCGCCCGCTCGACAAACCCTTCGTTGGCGAAAGCTTCTGTACAATCCTCCCTCTACTGCAACCCTCGATCATTTCGATTACATCCTCACGCGGCGACCCCGACCTGAATTTCGGCATTCACAGCGCCAATCGGTTAATGGGGGAAGAGGCGGAGGAGGTCAACGAGAAAGAAATAGAAATGGAGAAACCAGAAGGTTCCGCTTCGTCTCTCAAACTCCTCTCGCAGCATTCGGACGTGAAAACCAGTACCCTCGAGCTCGATGCGCTGACGAGTAGCTGAGCGCAGAGCGAGTAGCTGAGCGCAGAGCGACTGAACAAGTGCAAGACGTACGTCGGACATCCCAGCTCTCTTTTCCTATCTTCGCTTGTAGAGATTCAACTTCATCGATTGCGCTTTCGTAACGTCAGGCTTTCAAAGTACTTGAAGGGTGATATCCTATATCTGTTTCTGTCTGTAATGCGCGCTGCCCGGCTTGACGCATTGTCGATTGTCCCGCGGAGACTCCTCGGAGGTTGTCGAGAACTGAGCGGGAAACGATCTTTGCCCTTGACTCTCGAACATCCACTGGAATCACTTCTTTCCCTCCGCCACCTTCATACAGCCTTGGGGCGATTGGATCAGGCCCGCTGAACGGGGTTGAGGTATGTTGTGCCGCTTGTCTCGCTCCCTCCTTCCTTCCTCCTTCCTTCCTCCTCCCTTGACGTCTTTCAGCAGGGATCTCCTCTCCTCGTTACTTAGGCTTATATGGGGCTGACGAACCGCTAGTGCATGGAACAGTCACCCAGATCGCCATGGATGCCACCTCGGAAACGAAGCCGGTCCCTCTGACGATTGACGACTCTCCCTCGATCCGTTATTTCGATCTCCTTCCTCCCGAGCTAATCAACGACATTGTTGGAAGCTTCGAAGATATTGACCATCAAGATCGCCAACGGACTCTCCACTCTCTTTGCCTCACTTCTAAGAAATTCGCAACTTTCGCCAGACCTCTTCTCTTTACACGCGTCGACACTTCGTTCCGCTACAACGTGCTCCCACTCCTTATCGATAACAACTCAGACAAATCACTCGCGCTTGTAAAAACTCTCAACTTCGGGCCCAGCGGATCGGAAGCGCGCGAAGACTTCAAGTTGCTCCACCTCCAGAAATTGGCAACGGTTGCGACAAGGCTGCGTACAGTGAATATTTACTGGAGTTACTCTGTCCTGAAACCGTTCATCGGCACGAGTACGTACCAAATTATGTTTCCCTCTCCCGAAATCGCATCTTCTGATCAATTCTTCCTTTTCCCGCAGACATCACTACACTCTCGCTCGGCGCGGTCCGATTCGAAACACAGAAAGTCTTCTGCTTCCCACAGCTAGTCCGCCTTTGCATTCAGAACTGCTATCTCGGCGACAATTTCCGCTGCGACCTCCCGAAACTCAAGCATTTTGTGTACTCGGGTTTTTACGACTCGCCACCGAATCGTGATGAATCCGAATTCGTGCTCCAAGTCGCCCCTTCCCTCATCTCCCTCACAACCAACGATAAAATGCTTCAGACCCTTCCCAGCTCGATCCTCTCCCTTCCGACCCTCTCCATTCTGACGGAGGCTGGCCTCGACGAGTCATTCACTTCCGGATCGTTTTCCCCAACCAATCCCAACCTCTGCCTCGTCGTGTATCAGGACCCAGATACGTTTACCCCCCGACCTCAAGTGGTGGACAAACTTCGAGAATGGGCTCGTCGCGTCGAAGATCTCGGAGGTAATCCCGAAACGCTCACCTTCGTAATAGCAGGAGGAGAACAAGTAGTAGACGAAGCGAGTTGTGAAAGGTGGGCGAAGCGTCTGATCGAAGACTTCCAGTCGGTGTGTCCGCTTCCGAGCTTGACGACCGCAATTCGAATCAGGTGGACCCTTGCCTTTGAAGACACCGTTCCGGATACCTTCCTTCGTGTTGCGGAACGACGATATCAAGCGTACCTCGATAGGATGGAGAATGACAAGTTAAGCGAAGGAGCGGACTAGGCGAAATGTCGACGTTGGCTTTTTAGACTCATTCGCTCTCTATGTTTGCTCACTTCCAGTTTCTCTCCTACGTAATTACTGTTCTTTTGTGCAAGCTCCGTGATTGATCTGTGTCGACAAAGAGGAAAGAGCAACCCAGCTCGAGTAAAAAACGCACGTGCCGGTCGAACCTCAAATCGAAACAACTTCGCTCTTTCTCTCCCTCGTTCCTCGGGTTACAGCAGGATGCTTCTCGAAGCGCTCCATTTGCTCCTTGTCTCATCAACATTCGCCTTTGCCGCCCTCGAACTCCACCCTTCGACCTCAGCGAGTTATCCCTTTTCCATTCATCTCCCGCTAAATTCGACGAACAACAACACACGGAACAGCACAGCACCTCCAGCGATCGTCTCCTTGCACGGATCGGGGTCGAGAGGTACCGCAGATGAAGTAGGGGACAAGACTCGATGGGATGGTGTAGGTTGGTTGATCTCCCAGTTTGAATCGGGGAATCGAACGGGAGCACAGCAGATCGTTGCGGAGGAGTATCTGTGAGTACGAGTACATCATGGGGTGGGAATAGGGCTGACCCTCGATCTGGGTACAGGACAATTCTACCTCTTTTACCCGAATCAACGTTCGTTTCCCCTTTCTGCTCACTGCTAGGGCGATAAAAGCTGAATCGAGACGCTATACTCATAGAGACGCATGGGACTCGCAGGGCGTGATCTCAGTGCTGAATGCCGTCGCAGAATTAGCTCGAAATGATACAAAATATGCGTTCGACACCTCTCGAGTGACTCTCGCTGGCTATTCAATCGTGAGTTCCACTATCATCTACTCATTGAACCTCGCTGACCCATTATACACGCCGACAGGGAGCTTACGGAGCTTGGTACACCGCGTTCAACTACAGTTATCCGACTCCCTTTTCTTCGATCGTCGCTTTCGGAGGTTCCTCTGGTCTCACGAAGTCTCGGCTTTCAACCCTTGTTGATCCACCTCAGAACGTCTCGACACTCTCGATCTACGCCGCTGGAGGATCAATCGATGAGAAACAACCCGGTTCAGCTCCAAAAGAAACTCTTTCGCAACTCGACAAACTCGCGGATCCGGGATTAAGCCGGAATTGGACGGCGGTCGAGCTCGAGGGAATGAATCACAAGACGATGAGTCAACAAGCTTGGTTCGATATGGGTTGGATCGAGTGGGTGAACGAACAGCAGAAAGGAGGGAGAAACGATTCAGAAGTCGGAGTTTCTCGGGCGTCGGGAGGGCTGACGAGTAGAGCGACTCGGAGTATCAGGATCGGGTGGTGGTGATATCGTAGCATCTTAGGGTATGGTTCGCATCTATAAACTGTTGTTTCCTCTAATTTTATCTCCTGCATTTCTGTTTGTTCTCGCTCTTGATGAAGCTCTCCCCCCCCCAACCCCCCCTGCTTCACGGCGATGGAGCTCTCCTCAGTCTACAAGCTGCTGGCGAAAGACGTCACCAGTTGAAGCGTACTGGTGAAAATTTCGCAAGCGAGTCGAGAATCGATGCGAGGTTGGTGCTTTTCACATCGTATTTCGCACGCCGAGGAGGACACTATAAGATAGAAGGCACTTTCACCCTTGTGGGTCTGCGAGCTCTTCCAGCAATCAGCGAGACTGTTGTGCGAGAAAAGGAGTTCTTGATCTTTCTGTGCTCTTCCCTTCACTCGATTACCCTCAGCGCCAACGAAAAGCTCCCAGAGACACTCGATACCCTCAGAGTAGCGTCTGCAAGTCGCTAGCAAGTCTCGCACGTCTCCCTGAACCAGTACGAGCCGAGAGTTCGAACAACGAAACGACACGTCCTCTCTCACTACCCGACTCGTGCGTACAGCCCGATGATACGATAGAGTCAGTGAAACTAACCTGATGTATTACATTGCGACGTAGAGCTCCTTCCTTGAAGATGCCGATCCCGTTCATCCCTCCCGAAATCGTTTCCGAAATCCTTTCCCAGCTGCAGTTCCACCTCGGAGATGACGACCATCAGATCAGTGACAATGTCGGCAACTCGACCTCTCTCGTCTGTCGTAGCTGGCGGCCTCTCGGACAAGCCCTCTGCTGGCGAGAAATCTCAATCAAACCTCCTTCCGCTTCGTCTCTCCTCGATCACCTCAGCTTGTATCCCGATATTCGGGAGCTCGTACAGGTATTGAAGATCAGAACGCCTATTCCGGTACAGAATGATTTTGGTGCTGCCGAAGAGGACCCCGTAACCTGGCCCGAGGAAGATTACGAGCCGTCGCTTGAACTCCTCACGCAGCTCCCACAATTGAGGCTGGTTAAATTCCATCTCGGAAATTGTGGTTACCTTGAGAAAGGCGTCATCCTCTGCTCAACGCTTCCGAAACTCGAACACCTTGATGTCTTCGGGTTGGCTCTTCGCATTACCTCCGAACTGAAAAACGCTCTTCGTAAAGGATTCCCAGTCTTGAAGTATCTCGGCTTGAACCCCGTCAGACTCATACAGGTGGACGACTCGGTGGTACCGATCCGCGAAGAAAAGGAGGAGGAGGAGGACGTTGGCGTCGGTTCGACCTTTTCGAAGAGCTCGTTGCTTGGAGTCACCTTCTTGGGCAGTTCAGGAGAAGGAACAGATCCAGAACCGGCTCTCTTTGACGTTCTCAAATCCGCCTTCAATTGGTCTCAAGTGCAAATCTGCATACTTGGAGGACCGTACTTAGTCGAAGAGATTCTCCTCGATCTGGTTCGTCAACCCAACCTAGTTACCCTGGAGATCAACCCTATGGAGCGCGACCTCGAAGAGCTCTTCTCAACGATCGTTGCCGTCCTTCCTCACATGAAGCATCTCAGGTTTCTCGAAGTCACGCCGAGCTACGTGGAAGAAAACAACCTCGTATCCCCGGTTGAGATCTGGGATTTCCTGGATCTCATCCCGCCGAACCTGAAAGTCTTCGCACTCCCTCAAATCGCGTTCAATCCGGACGATTTCTACGAGTTCCCTAGCGCGTGGACATGCAAGAGGCAAGGGAAGAAACCACATCGAATTTTCAAGACTCTAGCATCTAGAGAGCGTCCTCTTATTCTCTACGAGTTTGATATCGAGGATGGAAAAGAGTGGTGTCAATGAAGAAGGTGCGTTGATCTGTTCTTGAATATGATGTCAAGCTCGTATTGATCCTTCCGTTTCTCTCGTTCCATCCTAGCAGAGTTGTCTCATCGCCTGGAACGTCCCTGGAGAACAGCAGAGGTAGTCGAAAGCAGTAGGATTGAAGAAAGTTGGAAAAGAAGAGATTGATCTCTCGTGGAGGAATGGTTTGTTTCGTTTTTTGCTTTGTTGTCGTGTTTCCTTCTCGCTTCTCCTTTGTATTGATTAATCTCGTTAGCTTCACTCCCTGTCTGCACAGTAAGTCAAGTATACCCTAGCGAAAGTCGAGCTGCACAAGCCGAGAGCTGGTATCGGTTCGCACGAGCTTCGACGGACACTCTCGTCGTCGCTCGCAAAGGCAGCGCTCCTGGTGGCTCACGTCTCGTCAGCAGTATCCATACGATAGCGTGTAGTGCTCGAGATGACTGTTGAGCCATCTCGCTTTCCTGTCTGAGCGAAGATTCATCGAGGGAAAATTCAGAAAGCGCACAAGTTAAACGATGCGAGGTGCGTGCACCTTGCACGTGTTCAAGGTGTCGAGTCCTGAAAATCTTTGATTCGTCACGAGTAGTGCAAACGTATGTAGAGCGAAATATCGAGCCAGGAGACTCGAATCCCGCTGCGAAACGTTGAGAACGGAATCGTTCCTTTCTCTCCTTCTCCTCACCCTCCCTGTTCCGCCTCGCCTTACTGTCACGACCTCACGCAGAGTAGAAGAGATCAACAACATAGTACACGAGTCCTACATCGTCGTCTCGCTCTCTCCAAGGGTCGGACTCGAGGGAACAATGTCGTCTCAAATTGGGCAATGTGTCGTCTGTGGGAAAGACTGTTCGACTCGGTGCAGTGCGTGTGCGGCTCATGAACTAGACTGGATGTTCTTCTGCTCGACTGAGCATCAGAAACTCGTGCGTTCCTACTCTGCTTTGAATGCTCGGACTCCCAACTAACCTAGCGCCGACCTTACAGATCTGGTTCACTCACAAACGAGTATGCGGAAGAGATCAATGGGAATGGCAGGCGCATGGGAAGGAAGAAAGGATCTTGATCGAAGAACAGCTCAAGAAACGTTTCTCAGAACGAAGAGAACGCCTTAACTATCCATTGCCTGGTGATGAACTCGCTGCGATGATCGAAAGTATGGGAGCAAGGACATACGAGGTACGTGGTGCCCTGAGCTTCCCCTACGCCTCTGCTCTTTAGATTCGCTCAATTCTGATTTCGCAGGACATTCTTGTGGGCTTCTGGGGACCGTCAGTCCTACACGGCGACATTCCTTCGAGGGTCAACAAAGGAATGCGTGCACTCGGACTCTACTGCCGATGTATCTCTTTGAAGGGTCAAATGACCGGGAGGCAGGAACTCGCAGTTCTTTCCGAAGATCCTTTCGACTGGCTTAGCAACTTCGAAGGGCTGCACTGGAAGAAGTTCAACAAATCCGATCCGAAACCCTTCTTCGACAAGATGCACCATCGACTCTTGATCCTCTTCACCCTCCTCTCGAATCGTTACCGCCTGGCCAATTTCGGAGACGAACTACGAGCTCAAATTCAACATGCGTACGAAGTCAGGAAGCTCTCACTCGAAGCGGATGTATCTGATAAGGAGGGTGCAGATGGACTCGTCGCCATCCTCGATACAACTTTCGCGCAGGGAGACCTCGATAGGAATCTTCGAGCTTTGTACCACCTTTGACCGCTCCTCGGTTTGCTCTTTCGTTTGTTCGATGTCAATTTCTGTCTGTTGCTGTCTGTCGTTTGCCGTGGAACCCTGAACGGAATGAAGAATCACAGGACCTGATCAATCCAAGCTCACCGTCGGAGAGAGCTTCGAGATTCTTTGTTGAATGATGAGATTAGCAGTAGGATGACGAGGTAAATCTAGGCAGTCAACAGAATGCAAGGGTATCGGGATAATGAAGGGCCTACAAGGACTCTTGAGGTATCAAAGATGAGGGGTATCGTGTGACTTAGAGAATCCGAATTAATGTGGACTCGACGACGATCATGCAAATTTGGCGGTAGGGAACCATCTACAACGAGTGATTGATTCGTCAATATGTAGGGACAAGCCGAAGAGGACAGAGAGCTTTTCGCACCTAGTATCCAGACTTCTGATGTTTCTTTTCCCTCTCTCCCCCATCAACAAGCTCATCAATCTCCCGACATTGCTAGAGCCTGTAATGACTAACGCATCTGATCGAGTCGAGAGGAAGGTGACGTCCCGAACGAAGAAACGGGATTGAGAAATTCGATCGGAGAGGGGAAGGGAGTTGAAAGTAATCTCATTCTACAATCGACGGACAGAGGTTCAGCTACATCTCAGCGAGTCGAAGGGACACTCGAAGCGAGACTCACGAATCCAGCAGGAATGACAGGTCCAGCCTGTGCGGTCGTTTGGTCTTCCTTCGGTACGGCTTTCGCAGCCTGATGAGCTACGATCTTCCAATGAGCAGCTCCATGATCGTGGCGATGATTCGAACCGATTCCTCTTCTTCTTTGTGCCATTGCTTGATCCTTAGATAGCTTTCTCCTTTCGTTTCTCCCGCGAACGATGATCTTCTCCATTCTCTTCGCTGGTTCTCCTCTGTCCTCCTCTTCCGCTTCCACCGCAGACTCGGAAGTTCCGACGACTCTGAACCTTTCCGCCAGCGGATGAGCTCGGAACTTCTCGACAGCTCCTTCGTCATCGGACATCAGAACCATCGTCGCTTTTCCTTCCTCCTCCCAACCAGCCGATAGCTTCATCAAGTATTCGATTTGTTCTTCTCTCGATGAAGAAAGAGTCGCGATCGGTTGGATGTCGACAGGTGAGTCGTCGAGGAGATTATTGACCGATTTGATCGCGGCGGCGAAATAGTTCGTGATCATCGAATCGTGAAGACCCGGAGTCGCAGTATAGGAAGAAGAGTACGGAGAGGGTGCAGTCGAGGAAGAGGAAGAGTCAGGAGAGGAGGAGGAAGATTGAGCTTGAGCGGGACCGATTCGATCAGTTTCGAGGTATTTGTCTCCCAGACTAGGAAGCGAGTTCGTCGACGAGTCAGTCAGTAAGATATCATCTATTTCTCGAAGGGTGAGAGTAGGCGAGCGTACCGAACATGGACACCGATTACGAGATCTCCCACTCGTTTCTTTTCTCCTTCTTCCGAGTCCATCTTTGGCGGAAGATCCAGCCTCTGTTCCAACTCGTCGACCATATCTTGAACTTCTCGATTGACCCTCCAAATCCTCTTCACTTGATCGCTCAACCTTTCGAAAATTTCTCCAAACACCTCCGGAATCGTTTCTTCTCCATCGTTCAAACCTCCCAGGTCTTTCTCGTCCCCCTTCTCCAGTAGTGATGTCGAGTCTTTGCGGTGTAATCGATCGAGTTGAGTCGATGTCGTAAATAGCTTGAGAACGGTTTGATCCAGTCCATCCATATCCCTCTGAGGTCCCCATACGACATGTTTCGTATCTTTTGCCCAATCCGGTATCCATCCGCCTCCCTCCTCATCTTCTTGGGTTGTCGATAATCTCGCAAGATCATTCTCGTTTAATTTGACTTTCACTCTTTTCGTCCCTTTCCCGGGCGGTCGACACCTCAAGCTCGGCTTACCGTTTGATGGGAACGTTAAAGGTAGTGTCGGCTGTAGCGGTTCGAAATAGCTCGTGAAGGGACCGTAGTTCCATTGGGAAGAGTCGAGGAGGAGAGTGTAGTTGAAAAGGGTCGAGAGTGTAGAGAGACGGAGGAGGAGGTTCAGTTCGGAGCCTTGACCGTGGAGACCTGTCGGAGGGACATCGTGTGAGCCAATTCCAGAGCGAGAGAGTAAGCGGAAGAGGACGAACCGGCGAAACGGAACAAAAACGTTTTCCGGCAAAACGGTAGAGAGGCTAACGACTCATGATCTTCGTCTACATGACCGCCCTCCGCTACTGTTTCTTCGTCGTTCCTTGTCGTCGCTGGTACATTCGGCCGCGATTGGTTGAGCGATCTTTGTTCGACTGCCTCAAACCCAGTTCCGTCCTCCTCCTCTGCTCTGAATCGCTCGCATCCTCCCTTCGTCGAGCTGAGTAGCAGGAGGGTAGTCACGATAAGCACTGCCCATAGGATCCCACCTCGGATCCTCCGTTTGAAGCGGTTTGAAGAGTAAACTGGTAATCCGGTCACGGAAATCGACGGGGCCCTTGAATGGATAGTCGAGGGTGGAGTCGTAGGGGGAGAAGAGGTCGGTATTGAGGTGTAGGCGTGCATGGATGCTCTGAGAGATGAAGATTCTGGGCGGCGCGTATTTCGAGTGCTCGTGCGCGTGTGGGAGGGAGAGTACCGGTGACCTAGTTGAATTTCAGCATCTTTGGCTTTATGATTGTGGAGTCTGCAGGCGTGTGTTCTTCAGGTGAGCGGAAGAGGACAAGAACAAGTCGCGTCGCGGAAGTCTCTCTCTCTTGGCGCGAACCCCAATCGAATCCTCTTTCCGACTGCCGCTCAGCTAGGAGGTACGAAGGTACTCGCGAATTCTTTGCGCGCCCGTAAAACGTACCTGAGGTGAGTTCCGTTGGTTTCTCGCTCGACCCGTTCCCTTCATCTAGATTCTTCGATCAAGTCGAAACCTCGACCTCTACACAGTCGGGCGCCCACTCAGAGACTGAAGAAGATAGCTGACTATCTGTTCTTTGCATCACAGTCGCCTTTCGAGATGGTTTCGACAACTTCCACTTCCTCTCCGACTCCAAGTCATCTCTTTGATCGTCTTCCGCCCGAGATCCTCTCCCAGATCTTCGAGGATGTCACCAAGCAAACTCTGAGTACCGAAGAATCGCGCAAGACGCACTACAACATCCTCCGCTCTCTCTGCCTCGTTTCGAAACTCTTCCGTTCTTTCGCTCAATCACTTCTTCTCAAGCACGTCTCTCTCGCAATGGGATCTGGACACAAGTTGCTCGAACGCTTATTCTGGAACAATTCAAAGGAGGCACTCGGAACCGTTGAGGTCTTCTACTGGGACGAAGAAGCGAAAGCAACTCCTATGCTCAAGAAGTTCGTCAAGTTGGCTTCGAACTTGCAAGAAGTAACGATCGTCTGTGCACTATCACCACTGAAGGCATTCTTTGGCTCGAGTAAGCAGTCTGTTCTCGTTCTTTTCTTCTTTGCTTTTACTCGCTGGCTGATTCGAGCTCTTTCCCGCTGAGTGCCGAGCAGATATCACGACACTCTCCCTCACGAACGTCACAGTGTCATTAGAAGGAGCTGTATTCTCGTTCCCCCAACTACTACGCCTCAGCATGTTCAATGGCGAAATGCGCAACGAAGGAGGAATCAGTTTCAAACTTCCAAAATTGAAACATCTCGCTTGGTTGCGTTGGTACTCAGCCCCCAACTCCCAAGAGTTCGATTTACTTGGTCGGCTCGCCCCTCAACTCGACTCGTTGACGACTTGCCTCAGCACTAAGTTTGGACTTCCTCCTTCGATTTTCTCCCTCCCTTCTCTTTCCGTCCTCGTCCAGTTTTGGCAACCGCAGCAAATTGAACCTACCCTTGATGGAGTCAAAAACCTCTACATCATCTTGTTAGCCGCCAAACAAAAGAACGGGAGAGACCGTGTTGGGGCGGCAGAACTTGTCGAATTGGATAAATGGATTCGACTGGTCGGGACTCCTGGGCATCAACTCGAAACTCTTACCGTCGCGCCTTTCCGAGGGAATGAGCCATCAAGTGAGGCACTCCTTCGAGCCGCTTCGCTCGTCCAAGCCTGTGAAGAGAAAGGAATCGAGGTGTTTTGGGAAGAGAGAGGAGATAATGTAGCATTCGACGACCGCGTCCCGGCCAGCTTCATTCGTCGAGCTGAGTCGAGTCACTGAGTCGAGGAGTAGAGGGTGGGAAATCCGATCGGGAAAAGGCAAAGAGAGGCGGAGTCAGGAAGTTTTGTCTTTTATCGTTGTGTTTTCGGGATGCAATTTCTTTGTCGACTCCTTAGTGATTCTTAGCAACCCATGGTCCGTATCGCGCTTCCTTGTAATCAGGGAGATGCGATCGAGGAAGAGCAGCAACTCGTGAGGAATGAGGCGAAAGTTTCTCGCGACGCTTGTGTTTTCGCCTCTGACTTTTCGTCACCACTCGCACACTTGCACTTCAATCAGCTCTCGAACACTCTCGCTTGACTTACAGCCGGACAATCAACAGCATCGCGAACGGGGAGCAGCTCATCATCCCACTTCTCCCGCTCCAAATCGTCCCAATCTTGCAGCCCGTGGAACCTCGAAAGAACTGTAGACTGAGTCAGTGAGTTCTCCGGTATGTCATCGTACCCTTCCGCGCTCTCTCCCTTTGGCAGCTGACCCGTGAATCTCGCTTGTTTCTTGATCTAGCAGGTTGATCAGGGAACTACCGGAGGACATCCAGGACCGCTTGAGGGTAGCATGTCACCCCAGAAGGTAAGCTTAGCTCCCTAGAAAGAGGAGTGCATCGATTCTAGACCCGAAACTGACCTCACCCAACAGGCCGAAATTGATCACCTCTCTCGCTTGCCAGTCGAGCTCCTCGACTCGATTTTCGAACAAGTTGTCAACGTGACGCCGCGCCCGATAGCGAAGCCCCTCCTCCCCTCGCAGGAACGAGCACTCTATCGAAAGGTCGTCGTTTCATCCCTACGAAGATTCTCTCGACTCGTTCGTACTCTCGACGCTCGACCTCACAAGGGTCAACACGTCGAAAATCTCACATGGTACGTTACGGGAGGTGGAGACCGCAACAAGATCGACCGTCAAAGTCTCTTGTGCCATTTATCGAATCTGGTTGAGATCACCTTTGCCGACTTCGATGCAGCAAGCAGTCGTTTATCGCTTGAACAACCAGAGCTCCTTCCGTCTCTTCGACGATGTCAATTCTTCAACACTCCGATCGACTCGTCAACCGTGGATCTTCTGAGTCGCATTCCGACTCTCCGTGTCGTCGGAGTATCCTCGATCTGGACCAGGGAGGATGACGAAAATGACTGGAACCCAGCTCGTCAAGTCCTCCAACTCTCTCTTCGATGCAAACGCAGTAGGCAACCCCCGACTCCGTCAGAACTTCTCCGATTCTTCCCCTCGGCGTTCATTTCTTCTATCGATGTCACGGTCCACGATCGTCGAACTACCCTCAAACTCTTTGCAAACCTCGATTCTCGACTACTCTCTCTTCGACTTCAGTGCGAGAACCTTCGTCTTAAGAGCAGCTTGATTGATCATATTCTTCCCCAATTATCGAACCTTCGACATCTCCACCTCCACGCTCCCTTCTTCTCCGAAAACCTTGCGAGTCACCTCCTCAATCTGTCTAATCTCGAATCTCTCAGCCTCATCTATCACGAAAACATTCCGAAACTCGAAAAACTCTTCGACAATCTCGATCGTTTGCCCCGCCTCCGCGAGCTCACCATCGAGTACCTCGGGTTCAAACAAGGCCCTATCTTTGACTTTGGGGAAGTCGACGAAGATGCCGACAATCCAGACGCTCGTTATAACGACCCTCGATCCCACCTCGACAACATCCTCATCATGGCCGATATGGATAAATGGGAGCTTCCTTGGAGTCGAAACAGCTCCGAAGCCATGACTCAAGCGATCAAGATGGAGAAGAAGGCGGAAGCAGTCGGTCTTGTCGTCGATAGTAATCTTGCGAAACTCGTCCAACATTTCGAGCTTCGAGTTGTCGAGTGTTTCAATCGAGCCGTTGGAGACCTCTACTTCAATGGTCGCGTCAAACCTCTCGAGTACGCTCTCTCTCTCGCCAAGGAACATGGACTCGACATCGATCGACTCGGAATCGACTTGGAAGACGATCCCGCTTCGCACGATCTCGAATGGTTTGAATTCAGAGCTGGAAGAGCACAGGGTTTCTCGGGTACAGAACCATGCCGCGTTTACGGACTGAAGTACGAAAAATAGTAGTTGGAGTATCCTGAGTTGGTCATCGGAGGATGAAAGAAGTGTCGAAGCGCATCAGGGTTTGGGGAGAAGCGAGATTCAGTCAACTTGCGACGAGATGTCAATCAAGGTGTATGTACTCGTCTCCTCGATCTACATTCTGGGGATCGTCTACTGAGCTCTACACGAGAAAACAGTCGCGATTGTTTCGATTCTTCGAGTTTGATCAAGTTTTGCCCACTCTTGTAATCTTTCTCTTTTTACTCTCTAGCCGTGTAACCTCGCATGTACGCTTTCGACAGGGACACGGAGAGTGTTATACGCTATCAGCACCGACTTCGTCACTTCCACAAGCATCGCTCCGTTGAGTGCTCGCAATACCACTTCATCAGTTCGTCCCTTCTATGCGATTGTGATGGTCCCGACCCTGGATATAAGCCTCCTGTAGACATTGCTGATTGTCACCATCGTCGTCGACTTCGTTCCCAGAACCGTCTCGATTTCCTTTTCTCGATCAGAAGAAACTTTGCTCGACGTCAGTGCCTTGACTTTCTTGCCCGTTCTCGAGCGCCTCGACTTGTTCGTGTAAGTCTCCCTCTCCTATACAGCTTGATACCGAGACCACAACCCGTACGCTAAAACAGTCAGTCGCATCCAGCTCGGTTTTCGATGCGACCACCTGATCGTGCAGAAAGTTTCGGCGAATCGTCTCGCGAACACATTTCTCTCACTTGCTGACCCCTCGGCGGGAACAGTCGATTGAAGCCTTTCAAACCCACAACCGGAAACGAATCAACAACTCAAAAAAACGCAAACGACTCTTTCACATCCAGACCCCCTTCCAATCCCTTTCCGCCGGTGACTTCTCCCTGTGTCAAAGGATCAATCCGAATAGTACTACACACAGAGACGGAAGAACGAAACAATTTCGTTTGAGCTCAAGGTAAAAGCGAGGGAAGAAACAAACTGACCTTGATTTCGGTTACTCGGCACCACTTGTTCCCCTGATCGGTCTCGTATTCGCAGAGACAAAGAGGGCGATCACGATCCGAGAGCGTCTCAAGTACTCGAAGTGCTTCTTTTTCCTCAACTCCAAAGTCGAACGGGCTGTGGAACTCGTGGGAACCGAAAGCAATCTGGGGGAGGCAGGGGTCTCGAGGTTTGACGGAATGAGCTCAAGAAATTCCCAGATCTCGACAGGTGATACGACGAAGTTCGCCGGCTCAAGGCTCTTTTCGACGTGGAGAGACTTGAGGGCTGTCATACGAGGGAGGACGCCGACGATTGTCGAAAAGGTTTCTCCAAGGTCACGTTGGATAGGAAGGAGGAACAGGTTGATCAAGGACGGTAGGCGAATCACGTCGAGCAGAATTTCTTTCTCGAGGAACGATCCTCCGATGAGGCACAGACCTACGCGAGACCAGTCGAAGGCGGATTTGAGGAGGTCGAGGACGTCGAGGAGGTTGCTGATGATAGGAACTTTCTCGTTTTCCCCCGATAACCACGTCATCAAGCCGACTGTTCGAAGTTGGCTTTTCGAAGAGGTTGCGACGACGGCAGAATCCTCCTCCTCCTCCTCCTCCTCCTCCTCCTCCTCTTGTTTGTGAAGCAGAGTGTCCTCCATCGTGGGGGTCTGTACTGGTTTGAGCATGAGAGTTTTCAAAACTGGGAAGCCTTTGCGAAAAGCGGTTTTGACCTGCGGAGTGATACGAAGAGCCGTTCCAAGGAGGTGAAGATCTTCGAGTTTCTGTAACTTTGAGCAGAGGATGATAATTTCGTCGAGACCTGGGTAGCTTTGAAAATCGAAGCGAACAAATTTCAATTCGGGACACATCGAGAGGAGTTCAATTGACGGCTCGTAGGCGTCAATCTCTTCGTCCGCCTCATCGGAGTCGTAACTGTCGTCATCCCTCGGCAGATTGGGACTACGAATGTCGAGTTTGAGCACGAGATTCGTAAGATGGGGATACAGCAAGAGATGATCGAGGAGATCGGGAGCAGAAAGAGGTTCGATCGAAAGACTGCTCCAGCGAAGTCCGACAGGGCGCCAGCTACGACATACGAGAGAGGTTGATTTGCCGACAGCTTCGGTGATTTGTGCTTCGTCTTCTAGGTTGAAATGCGAGAGGACTTCAGAAACAATATGAATCGGGATGAACGGAACCGGCATCTTCAGAGAGAGGGGATCTATAGCGCGAGCTGGTCGTATCAGTACGCCCGAGTGCTCTATCCATAGGATCAGGTTCACATACAGAAGGAGGAGGAATGTGTCCAAGTTCTCGTTCGTATCTGATCGATAGAGGATCCGGATCTGCTAGGGATCACTGAAGGCTAGTCTCAGCGTTGACGATCGTTCTAGCACGTTTTTCGAGGGGTCGAGAGGGAAGGTCGTGATGAGTAGAAGGGAAAGGAACGCTTCACCTCTTCCCGTTCCGACCTCCCTCCCGAACTACCGAAAACTTATCAGAGACCTCAAGGAGCAATCAGAGCGGACTTTCGTACTTCTTGGACACGCCTGAGTAAGTCTGACGCCTGTTTCGCTTCACCCTCTCCGTTCATCTACTATCTTCGATTGAGTCGGTACCACCATCCCTGAACGCCCTTAGAGGCTTTCAAAGTCTCGAAAATATAGCTAATTAGGTCTCCGCTGCATCACAGAACCTTTCGAGATGGCGGATTCGACCTCGAGCACTTCCCTCTCTCCAAGTCGTCTCTTCGACCGTCTTCCCACCGAGACACTCTCCCAAATCTTCGAGGACGTCAGCAAGGAAGCCCTGAGCACCGAACACACGCGCAAAGCGCATTACAAAATCCTACGCTCTCTTTGCCTCGTCTCGAAGCTCTTCCGCTCTTTCGCTCAACCTCTCCTCCTCAAGCACGTCTCGCTCGCTATGGGATCTGGACCAAAAGTGCTCGAACGTCTACTCTCGAACAACTCAAAGGAGGCGATCGCAACTATTGAGAACTTTTATTACGACGAAAAATTGACGAACCTTATCCCGTCGCTCAAGAAGTTCATCAAGTTGGCCTCGAACCTCGAACAAGCTTACGTCGATAACCGTCAGCTCCCACCACTCAAGGCGTTCTTGGGCTCGAGTGCGTATACTTTTCTCGAGTCGAAGTGATGCGCTCGAGAATTGACTTCTTGTCTTTTCCGATAGATATCACGACCCTCTCGCTGAAAGACATCATGATGACATTGAAAGGAGCTGTATTCTCGCTCCCTCAACTTGTCCGTCTCAGCATGGTCACTTGTCCGATTCACAACGAAGGAGGAATCCGATTCGAACTTCCGAAATTGAAACATCTCGCTTGGTTCGGTTACAGCTCGTTCCTCTACCCTCAAGAGTTCGATTTCATTGATCGCCTCGCCCCTCAACTCGATTCGTTCACCACCCAACTTATCAATAAAGCTGCTCTTCCTCCCTCGATTTTCTCCCTCCCTTCCCTCTCCGTGCTCATTGAATTTTACCCAACTCATACCCGTATCGAAAATCTCGACGGAATTCGACACCTGTACTTCGACCTGAGCGGAGCTCTCCTGTTTGGGGGTTTCTGGGCTCGATTGATCGGGAGTTCGGAACAACGTCAACTTGAAACTGTCACGCTCGAACGTTTGCGAAAGGACGACTTGACCCCCAGTTGCATCCTCAAGATCAAAGATTTCGTCAAGTTCTGCGAGGAGAACGGAATCGAAGTGATTTGGCAAGAAAGAGTTGATGGACATACTTTTTACGATCTCGTTCCAGCTAGTTTCATTCGTCGAGCCGAGTCTCGTCATCAGGACAGGAATGAAGTCCAGTCGTCGAAACAAGGAGCGGAGATTAGGAAAGTCGATCGGGACAAGAGAGGAAGAGACGTAGCGGATTCAGCGAGTTTTGCGTTCTTTCGTTCCGTGAGGATCTACTATTTCTGTTGAGTCTTTTTTTTGTTTGTGCAAGTTTCTCTTTGGTATGTGGCCAAGCGCGGGTTGCCGTGTATCTTCTGCTGAGCAAGTGAGCGGCTCGAACCGGAGAAGCGAGCTGAAAACTTCGCTAAGACGGGACTTTGTACGTCCGAGGTCCCCCTTGTCGCTTGTTCTCTCGTCTTCTGAAACTGCATCCAGAAACTTCAGGCGAGTCTCTGTAAAGCTTCCATACCTGAGCAAGTTGCTGCAGGGTTCGACAGCGCTTTGATCTGTAACCCACTCTTTCCATTCTGCACCTTCCTCCTCCCATTTCATCTGCACTACAGCGCGCGCTAGCCGGTCCTCTCGGCTCTGCCTCACTCATCAGTAGCCCCATTCACCGTTCGCGAGCTTCCCTCCTTCGAAACCACCGATTCTTCCACCTCATCAAGGAAAGCATGTCATCGACTCACAAGGGTAGCTGTGTCGTCTGTGGGAAGGAGTGTAACACTCGCTGTAGTGCCTGTGCAGCTCATGGAACCGATTGGATGTTCTTCTGCTCAAAGGATCACCAGAAATTGGTGCGACTCCCTCTCTCTTCTGAACGTCGCCTGTCGTATTGGCGTTTGGCTATCCGGGCTGACTCCTCGCGGGATTGAGTAGATCTGGTTCACCCACAAGCGAGTCTGTGGGAAACAAGGATGGGAATGGCCCGAACTTTCGAAAACTGAACAAGGCTGGTACGACGACTATTCTTTGAAAAACCGACATGTGCGCGCAAGTTTGTCGGACATTGAGACTGGGGATTCCATGAATGGTTTAGCCTACGAAAAGATGGAGGTGAGTACCCGAAAAGCTACCAAAGCTCGAAGGTTGGATTCCGATTAACTCTGGTCGTTTCTTTCCAGCGAACCTTTTCGCAATTGCGACTTCCGAGCACGGTCATGTCTTGTTTCGCCCGTGAGATCCGCTACTCTGCCTTCGCATTCCGTTGCAACCACGTCAAAATCTCTCCCTCCGAACGTTTCGATCGAATTTCGCAAGATCCTTTCGGTTTCTTGACGTACTTCGAGGAAGATGGTTGGAAAGACTTGTCGCACACTTTCGACACTCCCTACTTCCGAGATCTTCATCATCGTTTCTTGATTCTCTGTACGATCTTGACCATTCATTACAAAGATCGTCAACTCGTCGAACAACACAAACCCTGGATCTCTCACGCAATGAAAGAAGTGAAGGGACAATTGGCGAAGGCCGAAGGAGCGGAGGATAAGAAGAAAGCGAAAGGATTGGGAGAAATGTTGGATAGGGAGTTTGGAGGAGGAAAAACTGGACTTGATTTCGCTCCTCCTCTTTGTTTTGACGATTGTGCATGTTGCTCGTGAATATTGTTGCTGAAAAGCATTTGTTTCTGTGCCCGTCTTCTTGACTCGTTCAGACTCTTGTCAGCGAATAAAGGAGTATGAACACCTCCGAAACAGCAAAAAACTGAGCGTCTCTTTCTGTCCCGAAGCTCGCTCAGGAAAGCCCAGAAGCTCACGAGCGAGAGAACGTATCCGCCAATTCACAGAGCATAGCTAAGCTAGTCCGGCAGCCGAGCGGAGCGAAGAGAGGGATAGAAGCGACAAGTCGAATCGCCTGGCCGGAGCTCTCTGCTGGTTCGTGTAGTCTCCTTCCACGTTAGTAGCCTGTAGCTCCCTCTGCCGACCATCCCTCACCCTAAACCTCGCCAGAGATCAAGAGTCGGTTTGTGAGATGAGATCGACGGAGAGAGAAAGTTCCGACAGTTCCCCGTCGCCCCTAGTTGCGCCTGACTGGTCTGGAGAGCTCGTTCATATGCATTCGTGTAATGCATTCGTGTAATCGGAATATTCGAAAGTGGTTGGTCGGTGGCAGAGTCGAGCGAGTGGGAAACTGGACTTTTTCGGATCCTCTCCTCTCACTCACCACCAAACGCCATGCCGCCGAAAAAAGTCAAAGGAGGTAAAAAGAAGCCTCAAGATGATGATGCTTACTGGTCAGTCCGCCCCTTCCTTGTTCCCCTTTGGTTCGCCATCATCATCATCTTTCATCTCCTCTCTCTTCCCTCCTCCTCATGCTCGGGTACTGACGCAGACCACGCATGCTGACAGGGAGGCTAAAGCCAAATCATCCCCCGGCGCATCCGGAGTCGCCTCTGACGCCGAAGATGATTCCCCTCTTCCTTCTTCCAACAAATCCAAGAAAGCTGCTGGAGGATTCGCCGCTCTCGATCTTGGAGACGACAACGACAACAACGGAAACGATTCCGAAGAGGATGGAGGATTAATGGCTCAGATCTCGAAAGCGAATAGTAAGAAAGACAAGAAGGGAGGAAAGAAGGGGAAGAAATCCTCCGCCGCTGTAGACGACGACGATTACTTCAACCCGGACGAGGAAGCGGCGAAAGAGGAGGAGTTGGAGAGTAAGGCGCCGGTGGAGGCTGGGGATGATTGGATGGAAGAAGAGTTTGGGGGTTCGAATAAGAAAGGTGGAAAGAAGGGTGCGAAGAAGGGAGGGAAGAAACAACAACAACAGGCGGTCGAGGAAGAGGAACTGGCCGTTGAGGAACCGGCGGTCGAGGAGAGTAAGGCTCCAGTTGAGGCGGGAGACGATTGGATGGAAGAGGAATTCGGGGGAGGGGGAGGAAAGAAGGGAAAGAAAGCTGGGAAGAAGGGAAAACAACAACAATCCAAGAAGGAGGAGCAGGACGATGAAGAGCTCGAGCAAGTCACGAAACAAGTCGAACAAGTTAAAATCGAAGATTCGACTCCTGAACCTACTCCCGCTCCCGCTGCGACGAAGGAGGACGACGGAGGAGATGATTCTGAGAAGGAAGACGATGGAGCTCCGAAGTTATTGAGCAAGAAGGAAAAGGAAAAGTTGAAGAAGGAGAAAGAAAAGGTCAGATCATCTCATTCGCACTTCCCGTTTGACTCTGATGTCTGATGTTTCGTGGGCTCCCTCAGGCGAAGAAAAAGGCTCAAGCTGCTGCCAAGAAAGCTGCCGCCGGAGGATCTAACGAACCCGCCGCGCCCGCTTCACAATCGACTCCCGCTCCTCCAGCCGACGAGAACAAGGACGACGACGAGGCCGAAGGAGGTGAAGGAGGTGCTTCGTCTAAGAACAAGAAAAAGAAGAAGAAGAAGGCCGCCGATGCACCCAAAGAAGAACCTGTGGCTCCTGCCGCTGCCGGAAAGAAGGGTAAAGGAGGAGGAGGACAAATGGCCGCTCTGAGGGCGCTCGTTGAAGCTCAGAAGAAGGCTGCTGAGGAACAAGCGAGGAGGGAAGAAGAGGAGCGATTGAGGATCGAGGAGGAGGAGAGACGAGCGGAAGAGGAGGAGAGATTGAAGCTGGAAGAGCGTGCGAGGAAAAAGGAGAAAGAAAAGGTACGTTCAAACTCTCTCTTCTTCTTTGTCGATTAAGACTGACCAACTTGTGACCGCCTGCGGTTCCTCCTTCGATTAGGCCAAGAAAGAGCAATTGAAGAAGGAAGGAAAACTCCTCACTCCGAAACAAAAAGCCGAACGAGCCGCCGCTGAAGCACGTCGTCAAGCTCTCCTCGGTAGTGGAGTCGTTATCGCCGGTCTACAGAAAGACGCAGGGGAATCCCAATCGCAGTCGAGGAAAGTCAGTTACGGGAACCGAAAACGAGGACCTCAACAAGCTCAGAAGAAGGAAGAACCTACACCGTCCACGCCTGAACCTGCAGCGGTTGTCGAGAAAGTCGAAGAACCTAAGAAGGAGGCTGCGATCGTCGAGAAGACGGAGGAGGAAGAGGAAGACGTTAAGGATAGTTGGGACGCTTCGAGCAGCGACGAGGAGGAAGAGAAACAAGAAGACGTGAAAGATAGCTGGGATGCGTCTAGTTCCGACGAAGAGGAAGAAGAGGTTAAGGAAGAGAAGAAACCTGTAGCAGCGAAAGGTGAGTACACTCTGTCTAGATTTCCGCTCTGAACATACTGACTCAATTTGTGACGATAGCTACGAACGGTAAAGCAACTCCCACACCCGCTGCTGGAGCGAAGAAACAACCTCCCGCTGTTCAATCTTCCGTTCCCTCGAAAGGCAAACCTGCTCCTCCCGCGAAGGGCAAGGGTAGAGCTGCCGCCACTGCCGAATCATCTTCAGAGGAAGAAGAATCATCCGACGAAGATGACTCGGACTCGGACGACGACTCGGAATCGGATTCGGACGACGACGATTCGGATGAGGATTCAGACGACGACGAGATGACGGCTACGGAGAAACAGATCGCGTTGAAGAAGCAAGAAGCGAAGGAGAGGAGGTTGGCTAAGAACGAAGCCGCGTTGAAGGAGAGGAGTAAGGATAACTTGCGTTCTCCGATTTGCGTAATTATGGGTCACGTCGATACTGGTAAAACTAAACTTCTCGACAAGGTGCGTCGCTCTCCCTCGATATCTGACTCCAACTCTTCAACTGACTCGAGCGCTCGTTCAATAGATTCGTCAAACGAACGTTCAGGAAGGAGAAGCTGGAGGAATTACTCAACAAATCGGAGCGACTTATTTCCCCATGGACGCGATCAAACAAAAGACTCGAGTTCTCGGCGATGGAGATCTCGCAGAATACAAGTTACCTGGTCTACTCGTTATCGATACTCCTGGTCACGAATCTTTCACGAATTTGCGAACTCGAGGTTCTTCGCTTTGTAACATCGCTATTCTCGTCGTCGATATCATGGTTAGTCTCTCAATTCTCTCGATCCGTGAATCAGAGAATCTGTAGCTGACGCTTTTTCGTTTAGCACGGTCTTGAACAACAAACTCTCGAATCGCTTCGAATGTTGCGAGACGGAAAGACTCCCTTCATCGTAGCTCTCAACAAGGTAAATCAACCCGTCTACTTTCTCAGATTTCTCCATTAACCATGTCCTCATTCGTTCTAGATCGATCGTCTCTACGGATGGCAAGCGATGAAGGATGGAGGTTTCCAACAAACCCTGGCTCAACAAAACCGCGCCGTTCAACGAGAATTCGAAAAGCGTCTTCAAGACACGATCGTGGCGTTTGCCGAACAAGGACTCAACGCCGTTCCTTACTACGACAACAAGAACTTCGCAAAGAACGTTTCACTCGTGCCGACTTCGGCTCACACGGGAGAAGGAGTTCCCGATATGTTGATGCTGATCATCAAGTTGACCCAAGAACGAATGGCCGAACGGCTCATGTACATCTCGACGCTCGAATGTACCGTTCTCGAAGTCAAGGTCATCGAAGGTCTCGGAACTACGATCGATGTCGTCCTTTCGAACGGTGTTCTCAACGAAGGGGACAAGATCGTCGTGTGTGGTCTCAACGGTGCGATTGTTACGCAAGTCCGAGCACTTTTGACTCCCCAACCGATGAAAGAACTTCGAATCAAGGTGAGTGCGAGATGGATCCTACAACGTCTGAGCTCTTCTGACGTAGCACTATTTCGTCATTCCTCAGGGTCAATACGTTCACCACAAGAGTGTCAAGGCTTCTCTCGGTATCAAGATTGTCGCCCCCGAACTCGAAAAAGCGATCGCAGGATCTCGACTCCTCGTTTGCGGAGAGGACGACGACGAAGACGAACTACGAGAGGAAGTCATGTCGGATTTGACAAACTTGTTGGGATCGGTCGACAAGTCTGGACGAGGTGTTTGTGTTCAAGCTTCGACCCTTGGATCGCTCGAAGCTTTGCTTGAATTCTTGCGAGTGTCGAAAATTCCCGTGAGTTCACCTTCAGCTATACTGACTGCTGTCTCAGTATGCTGACTGTCTTGTACCCATGCAGGTCTCCGGTATCAACATCGGTCCTGTTCACAAGAAGGACGTCATGCGATGTTCTGCAATGCTCGAAAAAGCGAAAGAGCTCGCCGTTCTCCTCTGTTTCGATGTTCCCGTCGACAAGGACGCCGAGAAGATGGCGGATGAGATGGGTATTCAGATCTTCAAGGGTTCGTCTTGCTCTCTTTCCTCGCCTTTAGTCAAAGAAAACTGATCTCTCTCGTTATTAGCCGATATTATTTACCACTTGTTCGATCAGTTCACCGCTTACAACGCCAAGATGGTCGAAGAAAAACGAGCTGGCGCTGCTCCTATTGCTGTCTGGCCCTGTCGGCTCAAGGTCATCACCTGTTTCACGAAACGTGATCGTCAGTCTTCTTTCCTCCTTCTCTAGAACCCTTCTTCATGCGGACTGACTTTCCTCTCCTCGACAGCCATCATTCTCGGATGTGACATCATCGAAGGATCCCTCCGAACAGGAACTCCCCTCTGTGTCATCAAGACTGATCCCGAAACGAAGAAACGAGAAGTCATTTCGCTCGGAAAGATCACTTCGCTTGAAATCAACAAGAAGACGAAGGACGTCGTCAAGAAGAGTGAGGTAGGAGGAGGAGTCGCAGTCAAGATCGAACATGCTGCTCATGAGAGTGCGAAACAATTCGGTCGACACTGTACGTCTTCAACTCTCTCTTCTCGCTTTCTTCTCTAGCGGCTTCACTGACGAGATTCGTTGTCCGAATCAGTCGACGAAAAGGATGAAATCGTTTCGATGATCTCTCGAAACTCTATCGATGCTCTCAAAGAACATTTCCGAGCAGACGTTCCGAAAGAAGATTGGTTACTCATCAAGAATCTCAAGACGAAACTCGATATCGCATAATCTTTCTGTCTCCCTTGTATGTCTTGCAAGCTCTTTTCCTCGGATATCATCGTTCTTTCTTTCTCTGTTTCGTTCTCCCTTATTTCGTTTCTACTTCCTTTTTTGTGTGACCGGGCATATTTGCAATTCCTGTGTATATCTCTACGAATCACCACTACTCCGACGATGACGCCAACTTTGGCGCGAGCGGCTCCCGAGAGAAGAAGAACAAGAGTTCAAAAAGAGTAGTTGCAAAAACGCGTTGGGAAAAGCTACAACAAACAGCATAGAACTGTGGACAGATAGAGTCAGGATCGTGTCGATGTGAGAAAAGTGTGAAGGAAACTCACTAGTCAATCTAGGGAGGGCATGATCCGAGAACGCAGGGTTGATCATTTCTTCATCTTGAGTTTCTTCTTGTCCTTCTTCTTCTTATCCTTCTTGCTCGCACTTCCAGTCGTAGTGACGCCGCTTGACTCTTCGCTTTGATCCTTGGCAGGAGTCGAAGATTCCGACTTGGTTGATGAAACGACTTTCTTTCGTTTTTCTGTCGAAGCGGTCGGTTTCGGTTGATCATAACCTGTACGGATGCTGGATCAACACACGATACACTCGTGGTATTGTTCCGCATCACGTACCTGCGAACGGATCCAACATCTTCCGTTTACCCTTCAAACCTTTCGCAAATTCTTTAATCTCTTCCAGTTTCTCATCTTCCTCCTCTGAATCTTCCTCGGGTTCATCCAGTAACCTCTCAACTTCTTCATTCTTCTCGATCCCTCCTTCCTGTCGCTCCTCCTCTGCCTCTCCGTCTTGATCGTCGTCCTCAGCATCGAATCTCGTATGAGTGCCCATCTCGACATCCTCCTCTCCTGCTGTGTAGCTCGGATCGACCCTCGCTTTCTGAGAAGCAATCGCATGGTTGATGAACCTCGAAGCGGCTTGTTTATCAATCTGCATTCGTCTTTGCTGTTGATCTTTTCCATTCGAGGTTGAAGGGCTCGAACCAGATTCTGCAGACTTGAGTTTCGCGAAATAACCTTTCAGTCTCTCCTACACACGTTTCAGCGCTGTTAGTTAGCTCGCGCAGAGAGAGGAGAGTGGGAGATAGAGAAGGGACGAACGATTTCCGCCATTACGGGATGATTCGTCGGTTCCACCCCACTCGTCTTCAAATACACCCAGATCAAATCATGCAGAGCATAAGAGACCAACACATCAAGTTTGGCTTTCGCTAATGGAGCGTTCTCGTCGTTTGCGATCAAGTCGGCGTAGGGAACGGCGAGGAGAGGGGCGAGAGAGGTTTCGAGCGTCGAGAGCTGAGTAGAGAGAGTCGAGAGCGTGGAGACGAGCGCTGGGTCCGCCATTGATGCAGGGAGAAGTGAAGGAAGAGGAGGAGAAAGATGAACGAAGATGATGAAAATCAAGGTTGGCTCTCCACCTCACTCTACCGACCAGCTGAATCCATCATGGTGAGTACAATACCGCTCTGTATCGGGTCAGGATGAACGCGCGCTCACTGACTCGCGATCTCCTTCGTTTCTCCTCATCAAACTCTCCCACTCCTTTCGGACTCCTTCTACGTACAGTCTAACGAGTTACGCCATACTGCTACGACTCAGATCGCTCAGCTACACGCTCGCTACACCGGTGAGCCTTCGTGCCTACCATTCCCTGACTTTCCTCCATCTCCTTTTGCTGACCTGCTCTGTCCCGTCTAATCGAAGGTACTGGTCACGCCGATTCAACGAAATAGTGAGCCCGCATCTTCGTCAGCGTTGTGCTCGAGGCACGCTTGAACGCTGACTGGTTGATATTGAATTGGTTCGCAGTGAATGGTTGACGAACCAACATCGAGATACTTCCTCTTCGATCGTTGGGCACCCCGCACTGCTACAGTACATGGCGATCGCGGACGGTGAGGCAGGTGCGAGAGTGAAGTTCGAATTGACTGAGGTTAGTCCTTTCCCGTTTCAGAGTCAGACGAAATCGTTCGAATGAGCTTGAGCTGACTTTCTGTATTGCGGCATCGATCTGACAGAGAATGTTACAACCCTGTGGACCGCCTCCTCCGAAAGAAGACGATTAGGAACACCGTCCGATGATCTAGGCGTATTCGGTGTTTCGTTTTGCAGTTTTCGTTTGTTGTAACTATTCTTCTCACTCTGTCATTCAGTACCGGAGCAAGCAGAGAGCTCTGTATTATGTGCGTGGACAAGCAACAGAACACCTGAGGCGCGAGAGATCGAAAGGAGTTGCGAGAAATTGCAGGTAAACTATGTCTAAAATAAAAACCGAAAAAGTCATACAGGAGGAAAGGATATGTCGAGTTGTTCTACACTGCGCGCTACCTTCGGGGGTGATGAATCTAAGCTACC
Organism: Sporobolomyces salmoneus; assembly: GCF_050403485.1. Lineage (NCBI taxonomy): Eukaryota > Fungi > Basidiomycota > Microbotryomycetes > Sporidiobolales > Sporidiobolaceae > Sporobolomyces > Sporobolomyces salmoneus. The sequence continues at coordinate 178,298 of NW_027481142.1, forward strand.
TACACAGGGCGTTCGTAGGGAACGTCTAAGCGCTTTGTTCGGTGCTGTATCTTCGTCAGCTTTGCACCTCTTCCTGTTTCTCCTCCTCCTTCTCTCGACCAACAATCCCTCGACTCCGACGTCTACTCAACCATTCCGACTTTCCCCCAACCCAAACCACGACACCCGGTAAACATCCCGCGCTCAATCCACTCGCGACGATCGTTAAAATCGTCCAACTCCTCCTCACTGTCGTATGCGATAGGATCTGTCCGGCAATGATGGGACCGATGAAAGAGCCTATTGAGAACGCCATATCTGTTCACCATTGAGTGACCGTTAGCTCGGTTCGGGGGAGAAAGAGGAAAGGGAAGCTGGGAGAGGAAAACTGGGGGAGAGGAAGAGGGGAGAGAGGACGTACTGAAAGCTCCGAAAACGTGAGCTGTTGTGATACCCGTATTGGATTGCGAAGCGACGATGTTCAAGTCGACAGTGACGGGAGTTAGGAAGAAACTCATTCCGGTACCTTCAAACTCGAACAATCATCATCAGCTCGCTAGTCCGGATTCAGGGAATGGAAGCGCGGGTAGAGAGCGAGACTTACCGATTATAGCGAGAAAGAAGACGAAAAGAGCGAGAGGACCTTTGATGATCAAGAGAGGGTAGGCGATGATTGCGAGTAAGAGGCCGACAAACATGATCCATTTCGTGCCGTATCGATCAACCCACCATCCCGCTAGTGGACTCCCCTGTCGACGATCGGCGACATTGAGCGTCAGTCTTCTCTGTCTTTTTCGGAGCTACGATGATGAAGAGAGCGAGCGGACTTACGAAGAAAGTAGGAACGACGGCTCCAAGATAAACCAATCCCGCACCGAGGGAGTTGAGGCCATACTCTTCCGAGAGGTATATTGTCATTGCCGAATCGATGAGACCTCCAAACACGATCGCATAGATGAGAGTGATGACGAATGAAGTCAGAGCTCGAGGGTTCTTCATCATTTCCCAAAGTCCGATCCAATGCGCCGGTATCCTCGACTTGACTGCCTCAATCTGCATCGCTCCTCCTTCTGCTCCTCCGAGAGTCTGACTTTCGGTATCGGTTTCCTCGAGTTCTTTCTTCTCGGTTTCACTTTTCCCTTCGTTCCAACCTGGTGCTTCGAAATTCTTGATCTCAACTCCACTCTTGACCCATTCCAACGCCTCGTGCTTCTCGATGATGAACAATCGCATCAGGAGATCGATCCCGATGAGAATGATCGAGAAAATGAAAGGTCCTCTCCATCCGTATCGATCGTAAATGGCTCCACCTGTACGGAGGTCGCTCAATGAGTCTTTGACAGTGCTCAGACGATCGACAGAACGTACCTGAAGGAGGACCGATTCCAGAACCGAGCGAAAATCCAATCATAACGTAACCTAACACGACTCCGGCTCTTGCTTCCGGTACTGAATCCGTCACTAAGGCGAGACCTATCGTCCATAGCACCGTTCCACTTATACCTCTGCATACGACCGGGCGAGTCAGCAGCCGAAGCGAGATCGAAAGAAAGAGTGATGAGCTCACTGTAAAATCCTCGCAACCACCATCAGCGCATAATTATCCGCCTCCATAAACATGACGATCGCTCCGACCATGAACAACAATCCGAGGATCAACGGGATCTGCCGATTCTTGTATTTCGCACCGAGGAGAGCGACGGGAGGGGAAGAAACGATTAAACCTCCGGCATAGGCTGCGACTAACCACGAGGTTTTCGATCCGATATCGGTGTAGCCGAGGGCTTCGAGACGGAATGGGATGACGGGAACGATGATTGAGTAGGAGGATAGGTCGACGAGAACTGTTCGAAGTTTGCGAGAGAAAAAGTCGAATGAGTCAGATTTTTCTCTGTCGCACGATCCCGTTTCATGGTGCAGAGAAGAGAGGAGACTCACCACCGAATCCTACAGTCAACGCAATCCACCAAGTCGAACTCCTCAGTCTCAAAAAGACTGGCGGTCGTTTTCCTTCAAGATTTCTCCCTCCGTTCGATCCTGCTCGGTCCAGCTTCAGCTTACTCCTACTTAGCAGTTTATCCAACATGGCCTATTTCCAGTCCTTCGCGATGCTACGGAGTTGAGGCCGGAACGCTGATGTAAGATCTTTTCGAATCGAGTTGGTTGATCGAAAGTCGGACAACGAGACGACACCTCTTGAAGCTGCACTTGTCGTGTGCTGGTCACGAGTGAGCCTGAACGGAGTAGAGAGCGAAAGAACTTGATGGTCAAAGGGACCTCGTGCTCTTCGAATCGATCGATGCTCGTCTTCGTGCGGTTAGAATCGCTTCTCTGCGTGTTCTCGCTGACCAATCGCTGACGACGAGGCTTCCGTACGTGAGCGAATGAAGATGAGGAGACTTGAAGGAGCGAACAGCATGACCAAACCTTGTTCCTTCCTTTGTGCTTTTTTTCGACTTGGTTCAGTCGCACGCATCAGGTCATTAGACTTTTTGTGACGTTCGACTGGACTCGAGTTCGAATCTCACAGTAAGCAGCAGCGCTATGATGGACAAAATTCTATACCCAAATTGCAGACATTCAATGTTGAAAACATACGATCATATTAACCATCTTTCGGGTCTGAGCGTTATCTTTTTGCCCTCCCTGAACGCAGAAAGAGGAGGCGTAGAGGACAAGTCGAGGAAGTTTCAGAAGAAAGTTGACTTTTTGCTCACTTCAATCGACTTCGACACTTTCGGCCAAGTAGACCAGACCAGCCCCAGAGAGAGAACTACAGGATCGGTTCGTGAAGATGCCCAAGTCATCGAAACACAAGAAGGAAAGGGCGGCAGATTTTAAAGTGAGTAAACCTTTTCATCTTTCTCTCGATCAGACGTACGAGAGGGTACAGAGATGGCACGGAACGATGCGTAAGGCATCAGTAACGCTATGTGCAGGTCGAAAAGCGTATCAGAGAGGGAAGATGGGCTGAAGAGGAGGAAATGGATCAACATTCGCGAAAGACTGCTACGAGCGTCAAGGGAGGAGACTGTGATACGCAGGCACTTACGAGACTCATATTTGAGTGCTTTTATCCTGCTTGCAGCGGTTAACTGCCAGAAACCCTGTTGATTCGGTCCAACGAAGCTGATCCTTTTTTCCCTGTCGTTCCCTCGCTACAGAAAGCGAAACTCAAGCTAGGTAAAGGCAAACAGATCGCCAACAATGCTACAAACACTTCATTCTCTACCAAGAGTGAGTATCCCAATCTGGATGTCGAGTCGGTTGTTGCTGAGTTCTCTCGTTTGTAGCTATCGCACTTCCGAATCAATCCCTCCACGAAGCGCCGAAGGATGTGCCGACTTCGCGCCGCAACCTCACCCTCCCCGAGCTCCTCGTTCAATCCCGGCATTACAGCGTTCCCATGAAACGCGAAGCCCTGACCGAAATCCTCCAACTCGTCACCTCCCACCCCTACCTCCTCACTCAGAACCTCCTCCCCATGATCACATCGATCGCTCACTTGATCGCCGACGCATCCCCATCCGTTCGCGCAGCGAGTTTGAACCTCCTTCGATTCATTTCGGATTCTTTACCGGCTCAATCGATCGTTAGTGTTAGTCAAGGACTCGTGTTGTTCACGTTATCGGCACTATCGAATTTGGACGAAGCGATCAGGATCGATGCGCTGAAAGTATTGGATCTGTTGATCGAGAAGATTCCAGAGGAGATCGTTAGAGGGTGGGATGGAGGTGCCGATGTGCATGTACAGTTGGGGAAGAGCTCGGAGGAGAAAGGAACGGGATCGAAAGTGGTCGAGGGATTGTTGGGGATGTTGAAGATTAGGAATCCAGCGTTGACGGCCGCTCAAGGGAATTTCACGAGCGCTTCGAGTAGCGATTTGTCCCCTTCAGTGAGTTGTTCTCCCTGGATCTCTCATCCAGTAAATTTTCCACTCACTCTAGTCGATTTGATAGGCGCGTCTAGCGGTTCTGTCGACTCTCGCCGCTTTCCTCCGTACTTCTCTCTCTCCAGTCCCTTCGACTTCAACCGCTCCTCCCCCTTGGTATCTCGCCGCTTCTTTCGATTCGCCTCGCGCTTATTCAAGCTTCCTCGGCTCATTCGGCACCAACTCCTCTTCTTCGCCTGTTGTCGACGCCGAACAAACTCGTTCAGTCCCGATCGAACGATTCGATTTCGCCCTCTCTCCCTCTTCAAACGATCTCGCTCTCTCTTCTTTCAGTCTCTATACCCCCACTCCGACGACGACGACAAGCGCAATACCCTCGACTGCGCCTCCACAAACCCTCCTCAATCTCCTCCATCCAACTCTTCTGTCTTCTTTCCTCGACGCCGCACCTTCCGCTTTCTCCCCGACTCCAGTACTCGGTCAATCACCTTCTACCGCATCTTCCGAGTTGAGGACTATTACGGCGGTCTTTCGAGTTGCGAGGGAATTGTTCTACCGAGATTTAGGAGGAGGAGGAGGAGGAGGGAACTCGATTTCCACCCTCGAGAACGATCCCTCTTCAACCTCATCAACCGAAACAACAAGGTCTCGATCCCAAGCGAAGAAGTTATTGTTCACGCTCCTGAGTCACGCGGCACCTTATTTCCCATTCGGTTCCGACGAATTAAACGTCCGAACCACGATTGAAGAAGAACAACTATTACAACTCAACCTCACCTTCTCTGAACTAGTTTCCCTCCTCGTTCTTTCCTCCGAAGATGACTCCTCCCCATCCTCCTCCTCGAGCACTCGTTCAAACGGGAACGAAAAGAAATCCAGCAAGAAACTCTCTAAACTCTCTTCCGATTCCTCTAAACTCTCCCTGATCCTCTCGACCGTTCAATCTTACGTAACCTCCCTCCTAACCTGCTCCATCACCTCCTCTTCCCATCCACTCGGACTCCCGCCGGTTTCGGAAGAAGCGTTCAGAGCGTTAGAACCGACGGTTTGGAGTTTATTGAACCAACGAGATCGGGACGGGGTTGAAGGAGTTTGGGGAGCGGTCTTGGAGGGTTGGGGGAAAATGGGGAGGGAAAATAATGCGAAGAGGAGGGGGTTCGAGTTTATCGCGAGAAGTATCCTTGTAAGATCCGCTCTCACACTTTCAGGAAAAGGGAAGGGGAAGACTGATTGAGACTGAGAGAGAGGGATGTAGATTCAATCAGATCCAAGTTATACGGATAGGTTTGATTTGGATGTACCTCCGAGAAGTAAAGAATGTCAAGAGAAAACGATCAAGTGGGTAGCGGGGTTGGCGAAATGGTTATGGGAATTAGGGACAAAACAGGTCGATACAACTGAAGTGAGCCCACTTTCTCTCCATCTAGGAAGTAAGAGTAAGAGACTGATGGAGAGCTTCGACGGTTTCGCAGTTGGTGATTGAGTTCCTATTGAAATTAGCTCAACAAGAATCGAAAGGAATTCTCCCCATATCCGTTCGTCTCCTCATTTTTCCTCTCCCAACCCGACTCTGTACTAACCCCTTTTTCCCTTCGCTTCGCTATAGACGTTGCATTCACTCTCTATCGTCCTCGTTCCCTTCTTCCATCTCCTCCATCCCTCTCGCGGTTCTCTCCCTGGTCCTTTCACTCGTCTCCCGCTTCGAGTTCAATCGAAATGCCTAGATCTGGCTTCGTACCTCGTCAATTCATCGGACGAAGGAGGAGAAGGAGCGGAAGGAAAAGCAAAACTGAGGGAATCGGTAGAGAGAGCTTTGAAGAGTTCTGCGAAGGAAGGGGAGGAGGGATTGAGGAGGAGATGGGAAGGGAACCTTCTTGCGTAGCGCTTCTCTGTTGTTACTATATCCCCTCTTTCCCGCTTCCATTGCGAGTGAATCACAGAGAGAGAGAAAAAGAAAGAATTGCGAAGAGAAAAACATAAGATAGCCGGAGGCGAAGAAGCGAAGTTCGTTTCCCGTGTTCACACCTCACTTTCGTCCCGACGCCGCAAAATGACTTCAATCTCCTCCTATGGCGCTCGTGTACGACCTCCGAACCCACTAGCAGCCGATCCGGAATGGATTCATCGGTGAGTAGTCTCGCTTATTCTTGATCTCTCTTCCTCGCGATTCCCCACTTCTGCAACTAACAACCTTGTTGTTACGCCTGGGGGGTAGACGGTTTGAGAGAGCGGTGGATATAATTCAAAGGTGAGTAACTCCATCGCAGCGATCCGGGGAGAAGGGGAGGAGCTGATCGCGTCGGATGGGATGGGATAGTTTACCGAAGAGTGGACCGATTCAAACGAATTATGATGATAAACTATTACTCTATGCGTGAGTCCTCTCTCTCCCCTGTGCTGCCGACGCGAGTTGCTCATTCTTTCGAGCGAGTGAGATGTTCAGTTGTTATAAACAAGGTAAGTCTCTCTTACGTCCTACGGCTGCTCGAGACACGATACTGATGAGGCGTAAGATGATGGGTGGGTAGCTACGGAAGGGAATATCAAGACGAGTAGACCTGGAATGTTTGATGTCTTGGGAAGAGCGAAATGGTAAATCCTCTCAACAAACTCCCTTCCCTTACCAGCCTTCAGGGTCTGACTGATGTATCTGTGACGACGTAGGGACGCATGGAACAAGAGGAAAGGAATGAGTCAACAAGATGCCGAGAGGATGTATGTTGAAGCTTTGATCAGAGTCAGTTTTTCACTTCTTCACTTTTCTCTTCCTTTCCCTCGTTTTTTGCTGACAGTATTTGAGTTTGGTAGATCCTGAGAGGTTATTCCGATCGAACCCAAGCCGTCGAACTCATGAAAGTACTCGAAACCTTCACTCTCGAGCGTCCCAAACGAAGAACGATCGCAGGAGGTCCTGGAAGTTCAAAACTCGCTTTATCTCGAACTCGATCTTCTTCCTCTTCCGGTTCTTCCTCAACTTCTTCCTCCTCTTCTATGGATTACGATCGACCATCGAGATCGAATTCAACTCCTCAACCAAGCCGAACGAGTAGACATCGCAGCAGTGGGAATCGAATTCAACCACCACCAGCGGATCTCGTCGCACCTCCTTTACCAGGTTACGGACCTCCACGAACCCGAACGGACAGTGTCAGGAGAAGAGAAGCGACAGAAAGTGAAGAAGAGGCGGAGAGTTATTCGAGTGGAAGTGAAGAGGAAGATAGGAGACATTACGCTTCAATTCCTCCTACCGCTCCTTCTTCCGTCATCAATCGAACAAATTTACCACCGCCTCATCTCTCAGCGGTATCGAATCTACCGACTCGTTCGACAGGAGGAGGAGGAGGAGGAGGAGGAACTCATTCGTTAACGGGGAATAATTCTCCTTCTCCTTCGGTTTATTCGATTAACCCCCATCATCAACAACAGCAACCCTCGCAATCCAGACGACACCCTCCGATCGACTACGCCCAATCTCATTCTCATCAACAACAATTAGCGTTCCATCCTCCCCCTACCTCCTCGCAACCTCTCGTCGCTTCAACTCCTCCTCTAACTACCTCGAACCTCCTCCTCCAACGTCCTATCTCACTTACTCCCCAACCTCCTGCTCAAGCTCAAACCGACCGACTCCCCGTTCCCGTTCCCGTTCCCGCATTAGACGCCGCCTTAGATCGAATCCAAACGTCCCTAACTGCCTTACACGAACGTCTAACAATCCTCGAATCATCTCCCTCCTCTACTCGTTCCCACTCCCACTCAATCACGTCTCTTTCGCAACTCTCTTCAAATTCACCCATTTCTGTTCTACTGAAACATTCATTCCTTCAATTACTTTTCCTGTTCCATCTCAAATCCCCCGCCGCTTCCTCTTCTTCTCCCTCCTCCTCAACGAAATCGTCCCTTCGAGCTCTGAGATCGCTAATCCCAAGTCTAGGATTAGCTCTCCTAAAGAAATCAAGGAAACTCGTAGGAGATTTAGTCGTAGCTTTAATGGTTTTAATCGTATTGGGGAGGTTTAGAGGGGTCAATCTAGTCGGGGTTATGGGGGAGTGGGTCGTTAGATGGGTCGCGAGGAGACAGGGGAGCATCGCGGGAGGAACGGGAGGAAGGAGAATCGAAGGAGTATAAACTAAATAACTTCTCGGTTTTGAGGGGAATCGGAGTGAGTGAGTGAGGAGAGAGAGGGAGAAGGGGGCTGTAAAGTATGCGATTGCGATTGAGGACGTCGAGGAAAAGAGAAATGAATAGGGTTGTTGTGTTAGTTTGATACGGATTGAATGAGTGGAACGAGAAGTCACAAGTCGAAACTCTCTCTCTACTGTACTAGTTCGATTCTAGCTCAACAAAGAAAGCTAGCGAAACAGAGAACGATAAATCAAAAACTCCGATATGACATTGAATCAAAGTGTAAGATGTGTCATTGAGCGAAGAGAGAAAACAGAAACAAAAAAACAAGATGAAAGCAAAAAAAATAAGGGTAAGTATGGATATCGCAAGACTAAATAAAATCGAATAAGTGGGCCTAAGTACAAAGATGAGTTCGTCGTGCGAAGGAACGAACAATAATGAGTGCGACTCAATAACGATAAGAAAATGATCGAGGGGTATAAGCGAAGCGATAAGAAGGAACAAAAGAAAAACGACTCCTCGGTTTTTCGTTTCTCTAGCCAGCTTGAACGAAATCCTGACTTCCCATTGAACTTCTCCTCCTCCTAACGTTCCTACCTCCCTTATTTAACTTCGCCAGACCGTTCGCAAGGGACGTGAATCCTCCTCCTCCTCCTCTTCCTCCATCCTTCGAGGAAGTTTCCCCAGGGTTGAATCCTCCTCCTTGTTGAGAAAGAGATTGGGAATGATGATGTTGAGGACCAGGGGAAGAAGGAGCGACGGTACGTTTCGCAGGTATTCTCGTTGGTAATTTCGAAGGAGAATTCGGGGCGACAGTTCCAGTATTAACTCCGGGATTCGAGGTTGTTGGAGGAGGAGGAGGTTGAGTAGGAGTTGTTCGACCGGAAACGTTTCGTAAGGGATATCGAGATCGAGTGGATGCGGTGGGACCTTTATTCGTAGCGGATCCCGACCCCGAGGCTTCGACGGATTCGAAAACTGTGTTGAGGTTCTTTGCTCCTCGACTTCGACCGATCATTGTCGTTGAATCGGCGCCGGTAGTAGAAGCTCCGGATCGAGTGGAAGTGGTGGAAGAACGAGGGGGTTTGTTGTCCGTGATTGAAGTGAGAGGTTTAGTTGGAATAACGTTATTCGTTGTCGTCGTTCCTGATTGAGTAGATCGAGCGATTCTCGTTGGTCGATTCGTTGTCGTTGTCGAAGTCGACGTCGATGTAGAAGCAGAGGCAGGGGTTTTCGGTCTTGTCGAAGTTGAAGTCGAGGGAGGTTTCGTCGTCGTCGCGGCTGATTGTAAATCGTGAAGTAATTTCTTCGGACTAGTCGGTAACATCGTTAACGGATCCTCCTCCTCCTCTCCTTCCTTCTCCTCATCATCGACCAACTGAAGACTCCTCCTCGTTCTCCTCCCACCCGCGTTCCCTCCCGTCGTGAGACTATCCCTCTTCTTTTTATTCGGAGAAGACATGATCAACGAAACCCCTTCCACTTCTGCCTCCTCCCTCATCGCCGCCGCCGCACTCTCTACATCCATCTCCTCATCCCCATCTCCATCGACATCCTTCTCTGCTCCCTCGTTCGTGGGAATGATAACCGGATTAGGAGAATCTTTATCCTTCTCCTCCGGCGCTGAAATCCCATGTCGACTTCTTCCAGGAGTTTTCCGAGGTTGTCCAGGTACGTTGTTCCCCGTTTGTCTTCTCGGAGTCATTGGCGCAGCTGAGGGGTGATGATGAGGAGTTGAGGAACGTTGACGAGCTTGTTCTCGTAATTCAGATTCGTTCGGAGGAGTAATCGGTCGAGGAGGCGCGGAACAATCCCTTTCCCTTGCCGCTGCCGTCGAGGTAGAGGTCGAAGCTTGAGGTTGAGATGGTTGAGAGGATAGGGATAGTTCGGCACGTAATTCGTCTTGAGCAGACCAACGAACCCATTCGAGTTGGTTTTCGTACAAGAAATGTTGTTGAGGTCCGACGCAACTACCAGGTCGCATTAACCTCATGAACCCAATCGCTGTAATCAATCACGCGAAATCAGGTTCACTGAGAGAGGGAGAGAGAGGGAGAGAGAGGAGGGAGGGAAGACGAACCTTCGTCGGCGGTAAATCCATGTTTGTAAATTAAATAAGCTCCGATCAAAGTTCCAGTTCGACCTAATCCAGCTTTACAATGTACTGCAACTGCGCCTGCAATTGTTTCTCGCTTGTTAGCTCTCCGATTTCACACTGCAAAGGGCGAAGCAGACGAGAAATATTTACCTCCGGATGAGATGACTCGATCGCTTAGATCGATGAATTCTCGACACATTTCCATACTAGGATTCGTCCCATCGTCGAAATACACTACATTCACACTCCCTCATCATCAGTGCCCTCGTCGAATCCACGGAGAAAAGAGGGTAGGGACTTACTTTCTACATGTTCGATCCCTCTCTCCAAAAAATGTTGCCTATCATACAATTTCTTATTCAACCTCACCACAACCTTCACATTCTTGATCTCAAACTCCTCCAACACGTTCCTGAAACTTCTCGTTAACCTTCCTCCTCCCGCTCCTCCTGTTCCTCCTCCTGTTCCAGTTGAAGCGTTCCAACCAGCTTCGACGGGAGAAGCGAACGCGATCAATCCTGGTGTGATCCAGTTCCAATCCCCTTCTTCGACTTTTTCGGCTTTCTCGTATGCGGCGAGATCGAACGTCGAGAGATCGAGCAGTTGATGAGAGAGTGCACGAGAGAGTCCGTACAGAATGTGTTGGGGGTGGAGGTGGTAGTCGGAACGAGAGTAGCCGGCGTCGCGATAGGGTTGCTAGCAGACGTCAACGAAGGAGTCAGATGGAGAAAAAGAAAGAGAGAGGGAATGGAAAAAGGGAAAAACTTACGAGTTCGAGACATGAAATCGGATGTAGAACGTCTGCGACGGACCATCTCATCACGACCATCTGTTCAGAAGGTAATGTAGGTCAGTTCTCCGCCCTGTGAGTCACACTGGATGAAAAAACGTACAGCGTAAAGACTCATGAGTAGCGCAGCATTAACTTTCTTATCCGGTTCATCTGACGAATACAAGAAGATCCTCTGATGTCGATGTGCCGGATCTTCTAGTAGATTGTGTAGGTGTAAACAGAACCGACTGCGAACGAGACAGAGCAGAGAGGAAGAGGGAGCCGAAGGTGGGGAGTGAGTAAAGGGAATTCAGTCAGTTTCCGCGTATCGCTCGCAACTAGAAGACAGGAGGAGTTGCTCACTATAAACACCCGATGTTGAGGGGTCCATAATCCTGAAAGAAGCTCAAATAAACCAATTGATCGTCAATCGTGAACCAATAATCTCCTCCTCCCGTGATCGATCCCGTCGTCGTCGCTGTCGTAGTCGCACTTGTGGTAGTAGAATTAGAGGTAGAGGTAGAGGTAGATGAAGGAGTGAGAGGTACGTTAAGTTGTTCAGGGAGTGGAGTTGGAGCAGGGAAATAAGTGTACGCCAATCGACTACCGAACGCGCAGATTGGTCCACTAGGTTCAGGTCGAGTCGCTGTGGTCGACATCTTGCTCGCTCGAGTCGGTGGATCGGGTAGACGGTCAGAGGCGATGGTCGTCGGATGGTTTGTCAATCAAAACAAACAAGAACAAGGGGGAGCTGAACGATCGAGGAACGAACGACGGGTGAGCGCGTGCACTGTCGATAATGACGACTCGTGTGGGTGTAAATCTAGTGTAGAGAAAGAGTCGTAGAGTCGTGTCGAGGTACTGTCGCGAAGAGTGAGGAGGAGAAGAGAAGAATTCAATCAACAATTTCCATTTTCGAGCGCAGTCATCTGACTGACGTTGCGACTTTGCTGTCGCCCCGACGCTGCTGGATCGCTCGCACTCATTAGCCTGTTCCAAGCTGTAGTCTGTTACCCCGTTGATCGTCTCTCCCTGCTCGGTTGCTTCGGTTTTTCAAAGGTGCGCTCTCATCTCTTTCTCCACGACGTTGGATTCGCGGGCTGACCACTCTCCTGAACAGCGTGAACCTCAGAACACATCAGAGCTTCCATCGGACCGGAACGTAATCCGTTGCGAGTAAAGTGACAAGTAAGCATTTCCCTCCTCTTCCTCGCTCAGTTTTCAAGTTTCCTCTCTCTCCCTTGATCTCTTGCCCCGCTGACCTAGCATCTCCCCCTTCTCTTCCGACCAATAGTGACTGCTCCACGTCGTATCGTCATAGTCGGTCTCGGGAACTATACCCATCCTCTAACGAAACATTCGGTGCGTTTTCATTTTATTCTCCATTTCCTCTCCCCTCTTCACGCTCAGCTCACCGTCCCAATCAGAGTCCTTCTTGGTAGATAGGTCAAGTACTCTTGAAGAACCTAGCACTGAAAGCCGCTTCAATACCGCGAGCAACTGGATCACCTCAATTACAATTAACGAAAAACTCTTCTTCTTCGAAATCGTTATTTGGGGGTTCTTCTTCGAGTTGGGTTACTAAGATCACTATACCCGCATCATCTCCCCCATCATCTACGACAGCGAGGACAACAACAACAAGCGGGGGGAGAGTGGAAGAACAAGAACCATTAGAGATCTTGTTCGTTCTCCCGAAAGCATTGATGAACGTCTGTGGGAAAACTATCGTCGATTCCATCCGTGGATTCCTTCCTCCCACTCCACCTCCATCCTCCTCTTCCACTCCCTCAGACGTCCCTCCCTCGTCATCGGAGAAACCCTCCAAAAACTCCAAACCGTCCTTAAAACCGATCCCCAAACTCCTCATCCTCTCCGACGCGCTCGACACTCCCTCCCTTCAATTCCGTACACAACGTTCCGGCGGACCTCGGGGTCACAACGGCGTGAGATCCTTGATCTCTGCATTAGGGGGTTCGAGGGAATTCCATCGGTTTTGGGTAGGGATCGGGAGACCTCCGAACGAGAGGGAGAGAGGGGATGGAGTAGCGAGGTGGGTGTTGGGACCGCTCGGGAGGGAGGAAATAGAGGCGTGTGAGTGGGATGAAGAGAAGGGGAGAGGAGGGGAAACATTGGAAGCGGCTTGGAGGGAGGTGCTGAGGATCGCTTATGAGGAGGAATGAATGGACTTAGACGCATTTCGAAGATGGCTCCGCTTGTGATGAGAGAGAAGTTGCGAGAGATGCTCGAGCTCGAGTCCGAGACAGAGTCCGAAAAGCTCACTCGGCAACCTTTGCGAAACGAGATTCCGAAAGAACTTCCTTCTCTCCTTTCTCACCTTCGTTGCGATGTCCAGCTCGAAATCCCTCCTTCGACCATTATCGAAATCAGTCTACTACCTCTCCGCTCCTTCCGCTCCTTCTTCCTCTCTCTCCACTTCTCCGTCGAGTTCCGGCTCATCTTCTCCTCCTCCTCCTCCTCGAGATGATCCCTCCCTCGTAATCGCCTTCGGATGGATGGATGCACAACTAAAACACGTAGAAAAGTATCTCACAACCTATCGGAAACTCGTACGCTCTCCTCCCTTCCCCTCTTCTCGTTTCCCCTCAAGTTCTCCGAGAGTCCCCCACCACTCCCTAACTCCCTCGAACTGTTTGTAGTTCCCGAATAGTCCGATCCTACTACTACAGTCGTCTCAAAAAGGGTTCTATTCGACCCAGAACATGATCGAAACGAAAAAAGCGTTTGCTCCAGCAATCGAAATTATTCGACAAAACCAACAACGACACCTCGACGAGCAGGAGAAGAAGAGTGGAATGTTGGTACATGTGTTTTCGAATGGTGGGTGTATGAGTTTGAAATGGTTGAATCAGGAATTAGGAGGAGGAGGAGGAGGAGGATCAAAAACGACGATTTCGCAAAATGAAGAGAAAACTCCTCTACTTTCCTCTTCAACTTCGACAACTTCGACCGCCCCTGCGCCTTTAGAAGGTACAAGAGCGGTCATATTCGATTCGTGTCCCGGAAAATCATCGTTATTGGTAACGATGAGGGCGTTTAGTGCTCCGATTCGGTCGAAATACCTCAGAATTCCCGCTATGGGATTCCTCGCAATCTTACATGGGTTGATCTCGTTATACAACTTGTACGTTTCCCTTCTTCATGACGTCGCTAGTCCGGATTGCCAGTGAGCTGACTCATTTCCCGCGTCGATTAGGATCCTCCGCAAACCCCCAATCCTAAACCGACTCTATTCCTACCTCAACCTCCCCACCTCTCTCCCCCGAGTCCCACGTCTCTACCTCTACTCGAAACTCGACGAGTTGATCCCCTACAAAGATGTCGAAGCTCACGCTGACGAAGCCGAAACGAAACTGGGCGTGAAAGTGAGGAAGGAGAGGTTCGAGAAGACGAGTCATGTGGGACATGTGAGGGGAGATCCGGAGAGGTATTGGAGCGCGATTGAGGAGGTTTGGAGGGAGAGTAGAAAGTAACGAGGATTGGAAGTTGAGCTTAGATGAAATTATCGAGAAATGGTTGGGCACACAGTTTATCTTCCTCTCCCCAGCGGTCGGAGCGTGGAAAAGAGGAGACAATGCAGACAAAGAATTACAACCAAGCACTTCAATCTTCCTTCGGAGGCAACACGTTCTCCTTGTATTGACCCTCCCAATTCCCTACGCGAACCGAATGATCAGCTTTAAGGTCTTCGAGCATCGTATGCGTCGTACGAAGACATCGGCGTACCTGGTGGATAATACTGACAAACCAAATAACTCTGTCCAAACTCGAAACAATCAGTCAAACTCCTCAACGCGAGCTCAGAATGAAAAATTGCGCGCTTACGCCCCATTGACCGCCTTTCATCAACCCCAAACAGTTCTTGTATTGACATCCTACAGTCTTGGTACCTTTCCAAATCGTTTGAGTGACATGTCCTGCGTTTTCATCGTAAAACAAGCTCAGTCATTCGCTTTTCAAAACTCGAGCCTCAGCGAGGTGAGCAGTGGTTTGTTACCTGTCTCGTGAGTAAATCCAGTTGGAGGATCGTATGTATACATAGAGATCTCGCTGTTCCTGTTTACGAGGAGATGTTCGAGTCAGTTCGCACAGGAAAAAGTAAAAGAGAATTGAGCTGTGAACTCACCAAGCATCTACTCCAGATTTCCCATCTACCGGACTGTCCTCCTTCAGCGCGTCAGACCAGACCGCTGCCGCGTCGAGGTATGTAGTCAGTCCAATCCAGTCAAGACCAGTGAAACCGGCGATAGACAAAAGACTTACCCAGTAGATTCTCCCCATATCCCCCCTCAAGCAATTTCCCTCCCGAATGTTCATACACACAATTATCGACCCATCTATTACTACTCTCCGCTAAAGTATCGTTCCATTCGAGAGGATCAACTTGATGAATCGCTCGAAAATCGTTATGAGCTTTCAGTAGAACGTTGAGTAGCTCTTTCGAGACGATCGACGAGGTGGAGTCGCTAGGTGAGGAGGTAGGAGAGGGAGAGAGGTCGTTGGTTGAGGAAGCAGATGGAGCGGGATTTGAGGAGGAATCAGTTGGTGAAAAGGGAGGAGATTCATTGGTCGCTCCGCCTGTGAGAAACGGTTTCGGTTTAGCTGTTGATGACGAGGCAGAGGACGAGGAAGAGGGAGTACCAGACGAGATTGAAGCTTTGTGAGTATTTAGTAACAAAATGAAAATCGTCGACATGCGAGATTCTTCGACAGAGGATGAGCGAAACGGCAAAACTCACCAGTAGGCTTTATTGTTGGCGAAGGACTCTTCGTAGACTGTGAGGAACCGTCCGGATGCACATCAGAGACACTTCAACATGCAGAACAATGACGACGACTCACGACATTCGGACCTGAATCGCCTGCTCCTTTCCGATTCTCGTTCCAGAAGTATACAGCTGCGACTGCAGCGACACATAACAGTATGATCAAGACGAAGATTATCATCCTCGACTGAAGAGATTTTCACAGTTAGCTCAAGTAGATCTCGAGACAAGGCAAATTGGACTCACTCGTGACGAAGTCGAACTCCCTTTCTCGTCCTCAGCTTCGCTTTCACTGTCTGAGGATGAACAATCTTCGGTATCCGAGTCGTCATCGGAGTAGTCCTCGTGGTGATGCTTCCGGAGCGAAGGCGATAAGGTTGACGTTGAGTCTGGGTTGGTCGGAGACTGCACAAGGGGCCGCTGTGAGCGAATCGTCATCTCATGCGTTCGTCACCAGTCCTCAATCGATGTTGTGAGTAGTGAAGAGCCGGTGACCAAGATCAGTGCGCGAGGAGGCCCAAGATTTCAAAGAAAAGGGGAACGAGCTTTTCCCGGCAAATCCGTCGACGAGATCCCTGCGTTCTCACGTGCTCTCTGAACGACGACGAGTAGTCAAACAATCAACTGCGAATACTGGTGGGACAAGGAGCACTACACCTAATCCAATAACTTCTCGACATCTCCAATCACTCCGATGATTTCCTTCGTATCCTTTCCGGCTTCACCAAGCTGTTCCACCAGAGAGCGCTTCTTCGAGAGAGTATCCTTGGCTTCGAGAACCTGTAAGAGTGACTTGAGCTCTTCGTGGTATGCGGATTTGAAGATCAAAAGGCCGAGAGTCGCCGTCAATCGATGAACTGAATCGACAACGATGAAGTCAGCCACCGCCTCAGGAAAGCATATAGCATGAGACTGCACACTCACCAACTTCTAGACTCTTCTCCTCTCTCGTCAAAGCCTCCAACAACGCACCACCAAACTCTGATTCCCATTCCTCCCCAACTGCTTCCGCTCCTTCCTCCCCAATTCTCTGCTGATAAACCTTCGCCACGAGACTCCATCCGAATCCAGCTCCAAAGCTCCTCATCTTCTCGTCCTCTTCATCCAGTAAGGCTCGAATCGATAGTTTCGTAACGTTCTCGAGACATTCTCGATTCGAAAGGATTTCACCCGTCGAGATTGGGGAGATGAGGAGGTTTGAGAGGAATTTGCTCGTGGTGAGGAGGTATGGGTGAGAAGGGCATGTCTGATCGAGATCCTTGGCGAGGATTCGCAGCAGTTTCGGTAAGAACTCGATGAATTTAGGTTGGGAGGTGAGTCTTGTGGCATCTCGAGCGAGGGCGAGACGAAGTAAGTCGAGAATCGGGAATTTGTCGCTTGGATTCGAGAGGGATTCGAGAGCGACGAGAGTTGACGAAAGCCAGGGTTCGAGAAGGGTTGAAGGAAAGGGAGTAGTCGGAGCGGGGGAAGGAGGAACAGGGAGGGAAGAGAGATATGAGATGACGTCTTTAGTCAAGACTGAAGAATCTTTCGGTGAGAGAGTAGAAGTCGAAGAGACGAGTTTCGAGGATAGCGCCGGGAGAGGGGGGAAAGAAGTGAAGGTGATCGGAGAGAGGGTTTTCGTGAGCTTTGACAGGTGCAGCAGTGTGAGCTTCTCGTGCGGATGAGCTATGAGTAGACGTCTCGAGTAAGCCCTTGCTTCGAGAAGAAAGTAGAGCGAGAACAACTCACGAGGAAAGACCTCCAGTTCCAACATTCCTATTCTCGTCTCTAATTCCTTCCTATCCGCACCTTTACATTCTCCGACTACTTCTCCGCCCTTGAAGAAGACGAAAGTCGGAGTAGCCATGACGGGTCCTCCGAATTCTTTCGTCCTCGCAATCTCAGCTCCTTCTCCAATCCCCGTTTCAACAAGACACAACGTCGTCTTTCGATGAGTTCTGGCGAGATCCTCGAAGTATGGCTTGATAGCGTTACAAGGAGGACAGCTTGCTGAAGTAAACATGATGGAAGTCGCAGGGGAACGAGAGAGCGTTGAACGGAGGGAAGAGATCGAAGTGACGATCTGAAGGTTCGAAGCGAGGGATTGGCCGGAAGGAACGTCGTCCCGAGACTGAGAGGCGTTCGAGGGTGCTGAACCTGAAGCGAGGGAAGGTAGAATGTTGTTGACAGCGTCTCCCGCTGATCGATTATTCGCGCCAACAAACATTTGCTCGATCATCGGCCGCATCTGAAGAGCACGAGATATTGAGTTAGATGAGAACACGCATGCAGAGCATTTAGAACGCTCACTTGTTGACCAAACGGAGTTGCCATCAGTTCTTTCGGTTGATTCAAGATCTCGAACGGAATCGTCCTGCCGTTTAGGAATCCAACCACATCGTTCGTGAAGTGATTACCTATTGCGTTCGTAAAGTTCGTGTCAGTCTGTCATGCATTTCGAATAGGAAGGGAAGGACTTACAATTGAACTCGAGCAAATGGTATCGTTCAGCTTTGTAAGTTTCCCTCATTCCTTCGATGTATTCGAAGAACGTATCCCGATCCAGGTGGGTCTCTCCCATTGGTATACGCTTTCTCGGCGCACCGTGCTGTGATTGGAATGGCGTGAGCTCGTTGCGAAAAATCGAAAGAACGGAGAAATCGAAAACTTACGTGAGTGGTCCCGGGAGGCGATTTCGAATGGATGCCTTGTCCGAACCAGATCTCTACTCCGAATAAGACTATTGACGTATGCTAGAAGTCGAATAAGAGCGGGAAAGTCAGCTCAGAACGAACGACACGAATTACCAGGTTTTTGCATTGGGTAATTTCCCCGTATTGCTTGCCGAGCTCCTCCCCTTGGTACTCTGGCGCCGTGCGAGTACTTCCGGTCGGTTAAGCTGTCCCATCGAGGCCGCCTGGACAGGATTACGACACCCCTCTGCCCTCCTCTTCGCTAGTGTGCCTCTTTGAGCTAGCCATGAGCGAAAAGGCTTACCCAGATACCCTCGATAGGTCTACCGATCAACATCGGTCCTAGTGACTGCGCCATCCCGTTCGATAGATCATATTGATACAGTTCGATCGGTTCAGGCATTCTTGAGGGAGTTCGAGTCGACTTTGCTGGATCAAAGGCGGTGCGTAGATGTCGTAGAAGGGTGTAGGTCGACAAAAACAAAAGGTGGGAAGATGAAGGGAGAAGTCGTGGACCGTCGAACTTTCGAGATCTTTTCTGACGATTAGATCCATGATCTCTGAGACATCGAGCCGCCGACGACGAAGCAGAACCCTTACACGAGCCGACAGCTACTCAACGCTCTCGCAAGACTCCAGAGACTGGGGCGAGAGGGGTCCCAATATCCCACTTTCGAGAAATGGGAAAGTTGACATCCGCGCGAACGACACCAATCCCCTCGCAGGTGCTGACAAGGCTTGAGCGGACCAGTGAGGTCTCCGGAAACGAAGCAACACTTTGAGAACGAAGGAAGCTGCGGAGAAGAGCGGTCTGCGAAAGCTCGAGCGAACGGATGCGGCTGCGAAGTCGCTCAGCTCGTGTCTCGCTCGGAGGTAGTTCACACTCATCATTAGAGCAACGACAAAGCACACGAATTCTTCCAGCACAAAGGAGATTGAAACAAAAGCAGAAACAAACGGACGAGTCCAAACTTTCGAGAACGGCTCCTTCTTCACTTCTAATCCCATCGAACTCCCGAATTGCCTTGACGACTAGAGACATCCACGCTACTCTTCACTGCAGAGATAGATAAGAGAGAGAGATGAGACGATTCTTTGGTGTTCAACGGGAAGCGAAGGATAACAAACTCACCTTTCCGGCTTTTCATTCACACCACTCTCTTCCCGATTCGGTGTCGAACTCTCGGAGAACGAGGCGACAATCTTTGTATGCGAGCGTAGACAGCGTTCGACGAGCTTCTTTTCCCTGGGCCCAGAATTCGGAGGCGTCCGGGAATTCGCAGACCCCGTCTGGATCGAAGGCGAATTGGGGTAGCGCGAGGAGCTCGAGGCTTGAAGGAATGAGATCGAAGAACTTCCACAGAACCACCGGCGACACGAAAACGTCTTCTTTCTTCGAACTCTCCTTGACAATGAAATTCTTGATGTTGACCATTTGTGGGAGATTGTCTACGATAATCGCGAAAAGCTCTTCAAGACCTAGATCGACGGGTAAGAGTACGAGGGTGTCGAGATTGGGAAGCCGAGCCAAGTCGAGCAGGAGTGAGGGAGTTACGAACGACCCGGCGAGGAGGCACGATTTGAGCTGCGACCAATCAAAGGCACCTTTGAGTATTTCGTACATCATCCAAGCTGGTGCTGATCCAGCCGGTGCAAAGAGGTCTGGGCCAAATAGCCACTGAACTCGGAGCTCAAGTGAGCGAAGTAGACTTTTCGAAGGAGGTGATGCGATGGAAGAGCCTTGAGCCTCCTCCTCCTCCTCCTCCCTGTCCGGCAACGAGTTGGCTGTCTGGAAGAGACCGAGTAGCCTCAAGTCGAGGAACTGCAACATTGGGAAACCTTCGAGAAGAGCAGTTTTCATTCGAGGTCTGATGTAGAGGGCTAGACCGACGAGGGAGATTGAGACGAGTTTTGGGAGTCGAGAGCAGACGATGAAGAACTCTTCGAGCTGTTCGCAATTCCAGAATTCGAGCTCGAGCTCGTTGATTCCCAGAAGTCGCGGAAGAAGTTTGAGAGACGGAGCGTGGTGCTGTAGTTTCTTCGCCTCGTCGTCCTGCTTCTTTGCCGCATTGGGGTCTTGAATCCTCAATTTTTGCACAAGGTTGGCAACGTCGGGGTAAGAGATGAGGTGGTCGTGGAGGGAAGAAGCGGAAGAAGGTTTGATCGAAACGTCTCGCCAACGGAGGGCTCGGCCCAGAGGGCGCCAGCTACGACAAACGAGCGAGATGGATTTTCCGGCAGTTTCAACGATTTCTGCTTCGTGTCCAACGTGGAACTTGGAGAGGACTTCGGCGATGACTTCGGGAGGGATGAACGGGATCGGCATCTTTGAAGGAGGGTGATCTGTGGCCCTAATCGCTCGTGTCAGTCAGGACTCATTCCGTCGTCTACAAGGGCTGCACGTACGCAAGGAGACGCTGAGCGGAGACGTGTCAATTCGTGTTTCGGGATCTCGACTCTTGTCGGCTCAGACAGACTTTGTCGCGTGACCGTTCGTTGACTCGATGATAATCCTAGAACGTTTTTGAAGGTGGTGAAAGAGACAGAAGTGAAGAGTAGAAGGGAAAGAAAGTCTTCGCCTCTTTCTCTCCCGACTCTACCTTCGAAACTGCAGAGAACCCATCAGAGAACCCAAGGAGCTCTCAGAGGAGACTCTCGTACTTCCCAGACACGCCTGAGTAAGTCTGACTCCTGTTTCGCTTCACCCCCTCCTTTCATCTACAATCTTCGATTGAGTCGGTACCTCCAACCGTGAACACCCGTGAAAGGTCCCAGAGTCTAGAGAGCACAGCTAATCAGGTCTCTGCTGCATCACAGGACTCGACGAGATGAACGAATCGACATCGAGCTCCTCTCTCCCTCCGAGTCGTCTCTTCGGCCGTCTCCCAACCGAGACCATCTCTCAGATATTCGGCCACGTCGTCCAGAACACCTTGAGCACCGAAAAAGCGCGCAAGACGCACTACGCTACCCTCCGCTCTCTCTGCCTCGTCTCGAAACTTTTCCGTTCTTTCGCTCAACCTCTCCTCCTCAAGCACGTCTCTCTCGCGATGGGATCTGGACCAAAGTTACTTGAACGTCTACTCTCGAACAACTCGAAGCAGGCGCTCGAAACCGTCGAGAACTTCTATTATGACGAGAAATTGACAAAGCTCCTTCCACTACTCAAGAGGTTTATCAAATCGGCTTCGAACCTGGAACACGCTTTCGTCGGTCTTTCTCAAGCTCCTCCGCTCAAGGCGTTTTTCGGCTCGAGTACGTATACTTTCCACTTCTTCGCGTTTTCCGCTCGCGAACTCACTTTCTTCCTCGTCCTTATTAGACATCACGACCCTCTCGCTGAAAGACATCACGATGACATTGAAAGGAGCTGTATTTCTCGCTCCCTGAGCTTGTCCGTCTCAGCATGATCATTTGTCCGATTCACAACGAAGGAGGAATCCGATTCGAACTTCCGAAATTGAAACATCTCGCTTGGTTCAATTACAGCTCGTCCCTCTACCCTCAAGAGTTCGACTTCATAAATCGTCTCGCCCCTCAACTCGACTCGTTCATGGCTCTCTTGATCACCAAGCCTGGTCTTCCTCCTTCTATCTACTCGCTGCCTTCTTCCTCCGTTCTCTTCGAATTCTTTCCACTTCAGGGAACCGAACCTACCCTCGCCGGAGTACGAAACCTCTACATTCCCTTGAATGGCGAGTTCCAGAATACAAACCGAGGAATACGTGAAAATTTCGAAAAGGAACTGAGCGGATTGGATAAATGGATTGGATTGATCGGAACTCCCGGCCATCAACTCGAGACGCTTACCCTCGCGTCGTTACGTGAATCGAGTCCATCAAACGAGGCTCTTGCTCGAGTCGCTACGCTCATCAAAGTCTGTGAAGAAAACGGAATCGAGGTGATTTGGGATGAGAGAGGAGATCAAGCCACGTTCTACGATCTCGTTCCAGCGAGTTTCATTCGTCGAGTTGAAGCTCTTCCTTGAAACAGAGGCCAGAAGTGAGGAGGAGAATCAAGAGATGAGAATAGCCCAAGGAAGCGATCTGTCGCAAAAGTTGTATCTAATCGTGTTTGAGTGACTCTTGAATCAATCAATTCGTGAGAGTATCTTTCTCGTTCGTGGCTGGTTGCTCCGAACGAGAGAACAAGCCTGTCGCAGTGACGAAGAGGAGCTAAATTGCCTTCCCGCGGTCCTCGATTCATTTTCTAAAGCGACCACCTCAGAGAACGCTTAAATGCGAAACTTCGCCGAATCACCTAGTCACAGCGTCCCGTCGTATGTCGAGACCTGAGTCCCACCAGACAACGAAAACCTTACAAAGCACATTAGGGCACATTAGGGATCCGGAAACAAACAAACAAAATCAACACCGAGAACACCTCTTTTCCGTTCCCTCATCCCCTCTGCGCTTCCGTTCACCTCTAATCTTCTCGTCCTCTCGTATTCGACGTTTGTGGCAGAATCTGGTCCAAATGCACGATTAAACCAAAAAGTTCGCTTGAGCTCGTCGCTGAAACAAAAAAACGAATTGACTCACCTTTGGCGTTCTTCATAGACACCAGTGTCTTTCGCCATCGAAATCATACTCGTAAAGGATGAGGGGACGACCTGCAGAAGCGAGAGTCATAAAAACTCGATGCGCTTTCTTCCCGCGCCTCTTCCAGGTCCACACGCTCGGAAATCCGTAGCGGTCCATCGGATCGAACGCGATTTGAGGTAATTTCAGGAATCCGAGGTTTATTGGAATGCGTCTCAGAAATTTGCTGATTTCGATTGGAGTTTCGAGAATGTCGTCTTCCTCCTTGTTCGACTCGACTTCGCAAGATCTGAGGTTTGTCATATCAGGGAGGAGGGCGTAGATGGTCATATAGAGGGATGCGAGGTCCTGATTGAGAGGGAAGAGTCGGAGGCGAGCGAGGTGGGATTGACAAGCCAAATGGAAAAGTATTCTAGTCTCCAGGAAACATCCTCCGATTGCGCATGTGTCGACTCGTGACCAGTCAAAGGCGGATCTAACGATCTCGTACGTGGAGAGCGCCACCTCTTCAGTCGCTATGAACTGCGTTACGAGTCCGACTTTGCGAAGTTGGCTTTTCCGCGAGGACGCACCGACGACACCGTCCTCCTCCTCCGCCTGCGTCTCCGTCGGGAAAGAGTCGAGGGGTTGTGTCAATTGTGTCGGAGCCAAGGTTAGTGACTCCAGTACTGGAAACCCTTCGAAGAAAGCGGTTTTCAATGCAGGAGTGATGCAGAGTTCTCCTCCACAAACGGAGAGTCGTCGGAGATTCGGAAGTTTGGAGCATGGAAGAAGAAAACCTGCGAGGTCGGGACACACGGGGAGATTGAGGTCGACGAGCCTGAGGACTGAAAACTTCGAGAGGATTTCGGTCGTCGGAGCGTAATGCTTTCTTTGTTCGTCCGCCTCCTCCCTCGACAGCGGGAAAGGGCTACTGATTTTTGCCTCGAGTACGAAGCTGGTGATGTGTGGGTAGGAAACGAGGTGATCAAGGAGAGAAGAAGCGGCGAAAATGTTGAGTGAGATCGTTCGCCAAGGAAGAGCTTGTCCGAGAGGGCGCCAACTACGACAGACGAGCGAGGCCGATTTTCCGACAGCTTCGATAGTTCTTGCGTCGTTCTCGGTATCGCTGTCGTCCACGAAGTGGAAATGGGAGAGGATGTCGGCAATAAGTTCAGGAGGAATGAACGGGGCGGGCATCGTCGAGTCTCGGAAGTGTGGAGATCTACGGCAACATGTGAATCGTTTCAGTCTGGGACGCGCGGCGCAGATGGAAGATGTTGGACGTACGCGATGAAAGAAGAAGCGAGGATGAATTCGCTACCTCCGAACGTTCGAGTCGTTTTCGTCGCCCGTGGAGAAACTGTAAGCCTTACGAGACGTTCGTTAGGTCTTCTTTCAGACCTCAGAGCTACCGAGGTGGCCGACCAAGGAGGCGATCCCTACTGAAAGCCACGAGGGAAGGAGGAAGGAGGGAGGGAAGGAGACACGAACGCACCTGAGACCAACTGACTGAGAGCACCGATCGAAACCTTTGAGCCAGGCTGAATCGTTACCTCGAAAGCGGAAGTGAGAGGTAGAGAGCGAAGAGCATAAATGATAAGAGCAAAGATCTCATCCGCTCGGTTCTCTTCGACCTCCGCTCGGGATCCGCGGTTTACAAGACTCAATTCGTCGGTTGCAAAAGAGAATATGTTTCCTCAAGTACTCCTGACGACAGCGCTACAAGAGAATCTACACGAATCGATAGAAGTGCCTAGAGATCTTGAAGTCTCAAGATCGAAAGAGAGGATGAAAGAAAAGTTTACTGTCCGCATTGGAATAAGCTCTGAGACTCGTGGGAATATTCAGAAGAGTCCAGGCGAAGTAAATGCGGATGTACGACAGGAGACGAATGGTACGGAAACGGAGAGACGAGAGAAAACGCGAAAAAGACCGCAGAGGAGATCTGAACTTGCCTTGCTTTTCAACACCACCACACGACGCCCGGAGACTACACAAGCAATATTGAGGGTGTATAGAAGGGAGATCTCGCAGTCCTGAATGACCTTCTCCTCGTATGAAAGTTGCAAAAACCTCTGCCTCCCGACTCGCGACTCTACCTCGACCAAGTCTCTTCCCATTCCTCAAATCCTACATTCTAATCGACCCTCCCTTGAAAGAGAAAGCTTTCGAATGAAGATCCAGAAGAGAGGAAGAGTCCAGATCGAAGAGAGTCGATTGAGGTGAGTCGAAAGGGGAGAAGGTTTGCGCGAGGAGTCGGAAAGAAAAACTGCTGTGTTGAGGGGACGAGGGTGTCGGTCTCTGAGCGAATGCCAGTTGTAGCAGAGCGAGTGGTGACAGAGGGGAGCGTGTTTTTTTTACGGTTCGAATCGAGGCGAGGCGGATCCAGAGCGAAAGTTGTCTGTTGATGCGGGTCGGTGAAGCAGATTAACTTGCAAGACACTGGCGTCGGCCATGTTGTCGTAAAGTCAGAGGCAGGGAAGAAAGAGAGAGAAACCCTTCGAAAACGTTTCGGAAACTCGCGACGAGAAACAGTCCCATTCAGACCTTCACCTCCCGCATCCCCATCGCGGGCTCACATTCAACAGGGGCCTACGACTAGAGGAGAGCGTATTTTATCTGGCCGACTCCATCGAACTATTTACGAAATTGAATCCATCACGTCCGCCAACTCGAACCGATCTCGAACCGGCACATCACACAGCCGCTCCTTCTTGCATAGTCCTACTCAACACACAGCAGCGCTCTCGCACTACCGCTGGACGGAGTAGCAGCTTCCCAGACCTCTCGTCTCTCCTCCCTTTCCGACCTCATCAACTCTCCCTCCTCTCCTCCCATCCCTCGATCACTGCGACCCTCTTGCAAGATCTAATTGACTCTCGACTCGATTCTACTGTCAAGACCCGCTTCAGTCACCTATCGAATCGGAATTTAGTTTGTTGACAGAGTTCACACGCGTCGTTCGATGGCAATCTTCTCTTCGAAGAACAAGCACAAGAAGGGGGAAGGAAGTGGTAGCAACTCGGGACAATCTCCACCGATCGGAGCGAATCAACATGGTTCGTTCTCGAGGAGCGGGAGTAACGGTTTAGGTGGAAGCGTCGGATCTTCGAGTGGGAACCAAATGTTGATGAACGGTGCACCAGGAGGTGTAGTTGGAGGTGGTTCTGGGATTCCGGTACTCTCGTCGTCTCAACAAGGGTACTCTCAACAACCACCACAACAATCGACTTCTTCTTCAGGAATTCCAGTCCCTTCTTCTTCCTCCGCTCCTTCCTCGAACCCTCCTCCTTCCCATACCGTCCTATACCCTTGGTCACAACGAAGGATCTCCCTCTTACCGTCTCAACTCCTTCCCCCTCCTTCCGCCGCGGTGAACCCGAATCACCCTTCCTCTCCCTCTCAACCAATCCTTGGCCCTCTATCCCCCGCTCCCTTTCCCCGTTACGGACACTCCGTCAACCCAATCGCATCCCCAAACGGCGATCTATACATTTTCGGAGGACTCGTCGCGAATTCAGTAAAGAACGATTTATACCTCCTCAGTTGTTCGAGTCCTCAATTCGGTAGTGGACCTTCTTCGAACCTAGGAGTGAGCTTGGTCGAAACGAGAGGTGAAGTACCGGGACCTAGAGTGGGTCATGCGAGTGTTGGAGTCGGGAATGTTTTGATCGTTTGGGGAGGAGACACGAAGAGTAGACCGGAAGAGAGACAGGATGATGGATTGTATCTACTTAATCTCAGTAAGATCATTCTTTCATATTTTCGAACGACCGGAAGCTCACGGATGATTCTCTCGTCGTAGGTACTCGAGAATGGACTCGAGTGAAAACTCTAGGACCCGCCCCCGAAGGTCGATACGGTCATGCCGCTGCAATGGTCGGATCAAAGTTCTTCGTATTCGGAGGTCAAACGGACGAACCGATCAATCCGACAAATCCAGTCGTAGGCGGATTCAAGAACGATTTGTGTTGGTTCGATTTGCAGAAATGTGAGCTTGTCCTCCTCCTTCTCGCGATCTCTCTGGCCACTGACAGCGGTACCTTGTCTTGTAGTGAAATTGGGTCAACCTCGATGGTCTTTCGTCGAATACGCTCCCGGAGCAGTCGTTCCTCCTCCTCGAACTGGTCACACTTGCGTCACTTTCGGAGATTGTCTCTACATGTTCGTTTCTTCCTCTCTTACCTCATTATACTCATTCTCTGACACTCTATCCGTTCGATAGCTTCGGAGGAACGGACGGTCAATACCATTACAACGATACTTGGTCTTACGATCTCAATACTCAGATCTGGACCGAATTATCATGTATCGGTTACATTCCGGTACCTCGGGAGGGTCACGCCGCTACCCTCGTTGACGATGTCATGTACGTCTTTGGAGGTCGTGGAGTCGATGGGAAAGATTTGGAAGATTTAGCTGCTTTCAAAATTGGCAGTCAGTAACAAGTCTCGATTCTATCGTCCGGTATTCACTCGCTGACAATAGATTCTCGCGTCTCTGGCACAGCTCAAAGATGGTTCATGTTCCAGAATATGGGACCTGCCCCGAGTGGTAGATCGGGTCATGCGATGGCGACTTGGCAGAATAAAGTCCTCGTTCTCGGAGGCGAGAGTTATACGAGTATGAGGAGTGACGATCCCGCATCGGTACACACCCTCGATACGAGTGAGTTACTCACTGTCTCGTCTTTGTCTCTGCTTTCGCACTGACGATCGATCTCGTTCACAGCGAAAATTAAATACCCTCCCGATGCCGCTCGACCTCCTCAAAGTGTCTCAGCGAATCAACCTACCTCTCCTGCCCCTGCCCCTCCCAACCCTCTTAACAACCTCCCTCCGAATCCTTCGTCTCCGAACGGTTCTTCCGGTCTTCCCGTTTCTCGTAAATCATCAATTCCGGTTCCTCAAGGAGGTTCCGCTCCTACTCCCGACGAACTACTTCGACAACGAGCTGCTAGTCCGACAGGATCTCTCAGTCGCGCCGGAGGAGGAGGGGGACTCAAGAATAGTGTCAGTTCTCTGAACGGAGGAGGAAACCCTGGACCTCAAGTTGCGGCCGCGGCGAATTCGATCGGTCAACTCATGACGAATGGATCATCGACTCTACCTACAGCTCAACAGTCTCCGACACAGAACGGTCTCGGTTCTTCTTTCGGTTATTCACCCTCGTCAGGAGGAGGAAGTAAAATCGCGAAACGGACCACGACTTCGGGAGTTGCTCCTCCAGTTCGACCGGCGAGACCTGGAGATGAAGATTTCGGAAGCTCTTCGGCACCATTCGCCGCGACGGATCGGGAACGAGAACGAGAACAGAGGAAAACAATGGATCCTCAATCGGTACCGGGACTCGGATTGGGTTCACCCTCAGAACGAGCGATGTCTCCAACGGCAGGTGGTTCGAGGATCGGTGGAATCGGTGGAACGGCGAGAAAGATCAGTGGAGGAAACGGAGTGAGAGATCGAGCAGCGAGTCCGACAACGAACTATCAATCTTCCTCCTCGCAGCCTCCTATCGTTCAACAAACACCTCCGATGACAAACTTGAACGCTTTCGCTTCTTCTTCCTCCGCTCCTCAACAACAGCAACAACCTCATTTGTTCTCGGAAGAACCTCCTTTGTCGGGTCTCGCTCCGGCAGTCGGTTCTCTCCCTTCGACTTCTTCCCCTCCAGTACAAGCTCCCGCCGACGCCTTCTACTACGGTTCACGATCGCAGAGTTCCCCCTCTCAACCTCAACATCCCGCTTCTCCTCAACAACCTTCTTCTTCGCAAACGAGATATTCTCCTTCGTCGACCACTCACACCGTCGGAGATCTACATTCTTCAGCACCGACACCCGTCGATTCGGCGGTTTTGCGAAAGAAGGATCAGGAGATTGAGAGACTGAAATCGGAACAAGGGTGGATGGTTCTCGCGCTGCAGAATGCGAAGAAGAGGGGATTCGAAGTGGACGGAAATGGCACAGAAGGAGGAGATGACAAGTTGAGGGCGCTAGGAGGTGGAGTCGATGACGAAAAGCGGGAACTTGTCGAGATGCTGCTGGCGCTCAAGAGCGAACTCGCGAAAACTAAAGTAAGTCTCCTGACCCTCTCAATCAGATTCCGTTGATCTAGTTCTAACTCAATCAATCGTATTGTACAGTCTCAAGTCGCTAGTCAAGTTGCCGGATCGGACGAACATCTTCAAGCTTTGACTCGTTCTCGAACCGCCGCCCTTCAAGAAGCAGCTTATTATCGAGCGAAGCTCGCCGCCTTCGAGTCTGGTTCTGCCTCTGAGGTCTCGAAACTCGAACGGGAACGCGCCGCCGAACTCGAGAAGAAACTTTCTGAAGCTCTCGCGGACCGACATTCTCTCGAATCGAAAATCTCGAAACTCGAACAAGAGGTCGACCATCATTCGACGATGAAATCTTCCGTAGACGAACGACACTCGGCAGCGATCTTGCGAGCAGAAGCGGCCGAATCTTCTCACTCGAAAGCGCTCAGCGATCTCGCCGACCTTCAAACTCGTTCTCAAACTCACGAATCGACGATCGCCGACCATCTCGCTCAACTCGCCGCACTCACCAATTCGTCGAAGGTCCTATCATCCGAACGAGATCAATACAAGTCGAGATCGATCGAACACGAAAACGCTGTCGCTCAACACGTTCGCACTCTCGAGGAGGTTCAAGTCGCCCTTTCCGCCGCGAACGTCCGAAACGAAGAGTTGATGTCGAGTTGGGAGAAGGCAACCTCAGAGTTGACGCAAGAACGAACCAAAGTCGCTCAATTGTCGCAAGATCTCGAAACCCTTAAGATTGAAAACGTCGCTACCGTTTCGAAAGCCCAAGAACTCGAACGAATCCTCAAATCGACCAAGGACGCTCACAACGCGACTCAAGTCTTTGCCTCTGGAGGACTCGCCGAAATCCTCATCGCTCACAAGGAACGATCACTCAAGAACACTTCGAGGGGTGTCGACGAAGACGGCAACGCTCTCGACAACGATGACGACGACGATGAGCCTTCGATACACGTTCACCGATTACGTGCTCTCGAAGAAGAGATGGGATCGGTTCGACAACTTCACGCCGATACTCGTTCGAAACACGATTCTCTCGCCGCCGAACTCGCCGAAGCTCGTTCTCGCGAAAGTCAACTCCACGCTCAAGTCGCTTCCCTCCGGCAAGAGATCTCGACTCTTCAATCTCAACATTCGACTGCTCTCGAGGAACTCGGCAGACATAAATCGCTCGTCAGCGAACGAGAAGCCGAGGCGAAGGAGGCGACGAGAACGAGACAAGCTACGGAAGTCAAGGTTGGAATCTTGAGGAACCTGATGGCCGATCACGGTCTCGCCGTCAACGATGAAGATCTCGCGACTCGATACCCTCCGATGAACGGCAACGAATCCCCCGAACAACTTTACCAGCGCGTTCAGGAACTCGAATCTCGACTCGATCAAAAGACGAAGGCTCATTCGGATCTCGACTCGACTCACCAAGATGCTCGACGTGAGCTCGAAGACTTGACGAGACAACGAGATCAACACATGGAGGAACTGCAGAGACTGCGAGAGAACCCCGTCGCAGATCCCGAAGACAAAGATCGACTCGTGCAAGTGCAAGGCGAACTCGATTCTCTTCAACAACGTCACTCGCAACTTGAGGCAACTCACTTGAAAGCGGTTCAATACGTCAAAGGAACTGAGAAAATGCTACGGAGGATGAAGGAGGTAAGTCTGAACGATTCTGTCTGTGTCTGGTGCTTCGCTCACAGTCTCTCTGTCTTTTAGGAACTCACTCGCTACAAGGAACGTTGTGAAGAGCTCGAGTCACCCGAACGACAGGCTGAACTCGACAACTTGCGAAGAGAGGCCGACCAACATCGTTCGAACCACGAATCGACGTCTCGTCAGCTCGAAGAACATCAACGCAGCGCTGCTTCTCTTCAAGCCGAGTTCCAACGCAACCTTCGAGATCAACAAGCGGAGTCTGCCGCCAAGATCAAGGAGCTCAACGACGAATTGTCGAAACTCGATGAGGAACTCGAGAAAGCTCAAGCTGACCTCGAAGAGACTCACGCCGTTAACGCCTCCCTAAACAAGTAAGCTTGTCACTTCTCTTCCATGTCTCTAATTGTCACTCATGCCAATTCGTTTCTAGGGAGTTACAAACTGCGCTAAAGAATCCCGCATCCCCTCGACTAGGCTCTCATGCCGCTTCCGAAGACGTTACTCGTCTGCAAGCTGACCTCGAGCAGTACGTACAAAGGTCCCGCGTTGACGAGATACGATTGATACTGACTCGTCTTCATTCTCGCAGAGCTCAAAACAAGTCTGAATGGCTCAAGCGTGAAAACGCGTCGCTCGAAGAACGTTGTCGAACTGCGTAAGCGCACTCCCTTTCTCTCTGTTTGTCCGATGCTCTGACTGACCTTGAGCTTGGCTTACCCACAGCGAATCGAAAATCGCTATCCTCCTCGATCACATGGAAGGAGTTAGTGAACCTTACGAAATGAACGGACACGACTCGGGTGATCACCAATTCGGTTCTCATCAAGAACACGATTGGGCGACTACCCCTCACGGTCGAGCTGGTAGCATCTCGGATGGAGAATCGGAATATTCCGCTCGACAACGCTAAAATCCTTATACCCCTCCTCCTCATCGCTCCTCATTCTGTTACAATACATCGTTCCTTTCTCTTCCGGATCCTCTTTCTATCATGTCTTGCTTTTCGCCTCACCCTCACATTCACGAACTCTCTGTTAACGAACATCGACTCATCTTCTTCGCGCCCTCGATCTTAAAAATCGGAATACTTTCGCTCTCGTTCGCTAGCTAGTTTTATACCTCTCTTCTTCTCTCTCTGACCCTAGCCTATTATTGTTCCTGCTGCTACTCGATTCACTGAAACGAAATACCCAACTCTTTTCCCGATCATTCTCGGAGCTCGGATTGTGAGGAATGAAATGCGATGTTATCACAAGAATTGCAGCTGAACAATGGTATGAAGCACCGAATGTCTCTCTACTCGTCGTCTTCTCCTCCAACTGCTCGACTTTGCACAAACTCGACAGCTCGCTCCTTAACCGTCTCGACACCATCCTCATCTCCGAACTCTTTCTCGAAAGTCAACCACTTCTTGAATACAGACTTTCCTTTCTCTGTCCGAAGTCGATAGTCAGTCGCCATGAACGGAAGTGAATAGTGCGAGAGAGAAGAACTCACTGCTCGATAACCGATTCGCCAATACTCGCTCGAAAAGTGCTCTCACTCCCTCGACGTTGCGTTGCTTGATTTCCATGTCGATGTAGATGAACCAGAGGTCGAGTCGTTTCGGGTAAGAGTCCATGATTCCTTCGAAGATTGTTCGTCCTCGTTCAGCGTCACCGAGCTTGAACTCGAGTTGAGCGAATTTAGAAATAGTCTTGACGTCTGATGACAGTGTCGACGGAAAGAGTCAGTCATGAAAGAACGAAGGAGGAATACAGGCTTGGAGGGACTTACGCTTTCGCTTTTCAAGACTCTTCAAGCTTCTCGGTAGAAGCTCACGAGCTTCGTTCGGTCGTCCGTGTGTCAAGTAGTATTGTCCGAATAACGTCCAGACCTTCGAACTTTGCGAGAACTTCTTGACCGTCTTTTTGAAGACCTCTTCCTCTGCCTGTTTCGAGAAACGAAAAACGTCAGCAAACTCTCTCGCATCTCGATTGAATGAGGCAGACCGACATCGAATTTCCCACTTCGCTCGTAGATATCGATTAGCTTGAGGTGAACAGTCTTGGCGTCGTTCGCTTGAGCGGCATCCTTGAAAGTATCCTCGAGCGTCGATTCATCCCCGTACGTATTTTCCAAGTTGAGCAACGCGACCCAAACGTTGAGCTTCTCTCCCTCTTCCCGGAAGTTGATCGTCGTGAGCGCCCTCTTTGCGATTTCGCGAGCTTTGTCGAGTTGCGAGAGGCCGACGAAGAAAGCAATGTATTGAATCCAGAGGTAAGAAGAGTTTGGCGAACCGAGGAGAAGTCGTTCAAAGTCGGCGATTGAGGTAGGGGCTTGAGTATCGAGGTCGCCTGTTCGGTCGTTGAGAGCCGAGAGGCCGGAAGCCGACTTCTTGCCGGCTGCGACGGAGGTTGAGGCAGAAGCGGAAGGAACGGTTTCCTCGTCCTCCGAATCGGAAGCGTCATCCTCCTGCGACTCTGCGTTCTCCTCTTCGTCACCGTTCCAGTTGAAGCCAGTCGAAACAGGGAGTGGAGCAGCTTTCGTAGCGGGAAGTTTGCTGGTCGAAGCAACGGGAACCTGTTTCGAGAGTCGAGTCAGCTTGTGAACATGAAGGTGTGTTCGAGAGAGGGTCTGGACATACGGAGGGTGCGTCATCGTCATCTTCCATCTCTGCATCCGAATCGTCCTCGTCTCCACCTTGAGCTTTCAGAATAGCAGCGAGATCGATCTCGTCTCCCTCATCACTGTCAAACTCTCCCTCGCCCTCCATCTCGTCATCTTCCTCATCGTCGTCCTCGTTCTCTTCTTCCTGGTCCTCATCTTCGTCATCGGAATCGTCTTCTCCGTCGGAAGATCCTTCGTAGTCTTCGGGGAAGAGAGAGCGCTTCAATCCGAGCGAAACCTTCTTCGTTTCGACGTTGACGTCCATGATAAGAACCTTGACAGCTTGGCCCTCCTTGACAGACTCCTTCCAATCGGCTCCTTCTTTGTCGGTGACCTGTTCAGAAAGAGGGGGAATTAGTGAGCGATTCGGCAGATCGTTCGAATCACAGAGCCTGCTTACCTTTGATTTGTGACAAAGACCTTGAATGTTGGTTCCGTCGAGCTTGACGAAGACTCCATACCGTTCAATTTTGCGAACAACTCCCGAAACGACAGAACCCTTCTTGAGGTCGGCGTGAGTGATTGAAGATTGCGTTTCCTTGACGTTCGCGCTCTTGCGGAGAGTGAGTTCAACTTGACTCGTGACTTTGTTGATGGCGAGAACTTTTCCTTCGACGACTTGACCGACCGAGAATCGAGGTTTCCAATCTTTGACGTATTCGTCGAAGAGTTCCTGTTTTAACCACCGAGGTGAGCATAATGTGACGTAGACAGCAGTAACGAGCGGCTCACCTTGATCTGAACACGAGCGGTAATCTCAGAACCGAGAGTGACGAAGAGACCGTGATTCGCGACGTTCTTGACAAATCCTCGAACGGTCGAGCCAACTTTCGGAACGTCGTCGATCTTCTCGATAGATTTATCCTTGACATCCTCTACGGGTTTACCTTCGATGGCGGCAGCACGGGAAGCCCTCAAACTGAGATCGATCCGTCGGTTCTCCTCATCTTTCGAAAGGACAACACATCGTACTTGACGACCAGGTGCGAACTCGCTCGCGAGAGCCTTCGAGACTTGCTCGTAATCGTCTCCCATTTCGGTAAGCGCGACTCGTCCTCGAACGGTCTTGGAGATTTGGACGAGGAGACCGGTAGCGATTTTCGAGTGGATCTTTCCGGTGTAGACGGTCGAAGTCGAAAGGTTCGAGATCGTGATACCAGTCGAAGAGATGGAAGAAGAAGAAGAGGCGGAGGCAGCTGAAGGTTGTTGCTTTTTCGAAGGAACGAGACCGACGATAACGAATCCTTTCTCGACGTTCTTCGAAACGACAACGAGGTCTTCGATGGTTTGACCTTTCTCAAGTGTGAGGCGGAGATCTTCGACAGAAAGGGAGCGATGACGGGCGAGAGTCGGGAAGGAGATAAGGGCTTTGACGTTGGAGGGAACGAGGGAGAGAACGATGTTGGTATCGTGTACGGCAGAGATGGTACCGGAGAGGATAGTTCCGATATCGATGCTTTCAATCTCGGCGGAAGAGTTCTGGACACGAGCGTTGGCAGTAGAAGGGTTGTCGACTTGACGAACCGAGGCGACGATTCGAGATTTCGATCGGTCGACGTTGATGAGGCGAACGGTGATGACTTTTCCGACAGTAAACAATCTCGTGAGATCGGTCGAGAAGCTTTCGCTGTGAGAAGAGCATGAGAAGCGTGAATGAGCGGGTAATTCAGTCATGAGGGAGAGACTGGGGCACGGGACTTACGCAGCTTCGGCAGCAGGAATCAAAGCTCTCAATCCTCCGAAGAAGTCAACCAAGACGCTCTTCTCGTTGACCTTGGTGACCGTGGCTTGCGTAACGAGACCGACTTGAGCTTCCTCGATCCTCGACACAATCGGGAGTTCGGAAGTGATGAGCTGTTTCTTCATCGTGAGAACTACTCGGTTCCTGACGGGATCAGCAGAGAAGATCTATATCGACGCGTCAGAAGGAGGAAGTCAGGTCAGGCCGTGCAAAGGAAGTACAGAGCGCAACATACGCGAGCCTTGACAACTTGACCGGGCTTGAACTTCTTCTCAGGATGCTTGAGTCGAATGTCGGCGTAGTGCATCGGCCAGACGACACCATCAACGTTTCCAGCGATGTCGAGGAAGATGGCCGAGTCGGAAAGTCGTTTGACCGTAGCCTGAACACGGAGAAAGGTCAATCACGCTGGGCATTCTCTGATCGATCGAGGAGACTCACCTTGATGACTTCTCCAACTTGAGCGTCAGCGACTCGGAGGAACCTCTTCTCGAGAACACTCGGTTGAAGACTGAATTGAACGAGTCCGTCGACAGGAGAATACCCAATGACTCGAGCACGGTGGGTCGTTCCAACTTTCCAAGGTCCGTTCTTCGGGATCGTGTTCAAGTGATCGTCGGTAATGCAAGAAATCTATCGAGAGTGTCATTCGGGAGTAAGTTTCATCTGTCATCGAGCGAATCAAAGAGAAAGAACGTACGTGAACGAAACCAGCTTCGCGGTCTTCCTCGTCGTCTCCTCCAACAATCTCGACAGTCAAGCCCCATTCGTCATCCATGCGTACGACCTTGACTTTATCAATAGTCGTTCCAATCGGGAACTTTTCCTCGACCTTGGCTCCATCAATCTTCTTCTCTTCCATCGCGACGACCCATTCCGCCGCACTCAACGAGAACTTTTTCGGGCTCGAACCAACCGCATCCCACATGATTCGGGCTTTGATCTTCTGTCCGACTTTGTAGGAATCTTCGACAGAGGCAGAAGGAGCGAGAGGAAGGTGGAAAAGATCGATCGTGCCGTCGTAGAAGCCGAAGAATTTGACGTTGAGACCGGAAGGGAGGACAGAAGTGATGAGGCAGGAAACGAGGTGAGAAGGAAGAAGAGAAGTGATGGAAGCAACGTTTTCGAGCTGTGTGAAAGGTAACGAGTTCAGCTTGTGTTACAGCCGGTGT
This sequence comes from Sporobolomyces salmoneus, assembly GCF_050403485.1. Classification (NCBI taxonomy): domain Eukaryota; kingdom Fungi; phylum Basidiomycota; class Microbotryomycetes; order Sporidiobolales; family Sporidiobolaceae; genus Sporobolomyces; species Sporobolomyces salmoneus. Next base: position 214,432 of record NW_027481142.1, read on the forward strand.
GAATGAAATGGGAAGATAACTCACGGTAGAAGCAGCGAGTTCGGTTTGATCGATCGAGACGGTGCAAGTTCGCTCGTTGTCGTTCATCTTTTTGATGCGGCACAGCAAAACTTGACCGATTTCGAGTCGCTTGAGGCCTGATTGCTTCTTCGCGTCGCTGAAAGAGATAAAAGATTGAAGAGAAGGGAGACCGAAGGAAAGGGTGTAGCCACTGTCGGGCTCGATATCGTGAACGACGCAGGAGAGAGTCTGCCGGAAGGAAGGAGTTAGAGAGTTCGCCGAAGGATGTGGATGGGAATGGCACGCACGAATCCTCGTTGTTTGAGGTCTCCCTTGGCAACTCCCTCGTTGACCTTTTCCGGTTCGATACTCAATTCTACCCTTCTCGAGGTCCTAACGTTCTCGTCTCCCTCACGTCCTCCTAGTTTCTGCTTCGAATCTGCCGCCTTCGATGCTACGACGACTGCCGAAACCCATTGTCCCGCCTTGAAGAGAGAAGGGAGACCAGGGAGAGCCGATTTCGAACTAGGTTCATCGTCTTCGTCTGATTCTTCCTCGTCGCTTTCTTCCTCTGATTCCGATTCCGAATCCTCTCCAGCTGCTTCCAGTCGCTTCGTGAACTCGTTTGATAGATTCGTGATGGGAATGTGGGCGAGGAGTTGATTGGGAAGGGAAACGATCAATTCGAGAGGTCGGACTTGAACGATTTGAGCAAAGACTTTCGTTCCGGGAACGAGACGCTGCAAAAGACGAGGGGTAATCAGCCGACTCGGTAGAGCTTCGATGTATTGGGGGAGCTCACTTTGTAGTTGAGATGCTCGACTCGGAAAGCGTCTTTCGGGAGAATATTCTTTTCTTTCACTTGAGATTGTAAAGCTCGCTCAAGCTTCCGTCGCTTCGCCTTTCCCTTGTCCTTGATCACTTCAGTATCCCGTTTCTTCTCCTGAACGAGCGTCGATCGCTGATCAGCATATGAAGTTTTGGTACGAAAGAGATGAATTCGTTCTTACCTCTTCCTCATCGAGTCCTAATTCCATAGCTTCATTCTCTCCTTCGAGCTGAGCTTCCCTGACTTCGACCTGAGTTAACCCAGAACCACCTCCTCGAGGAAAGTCGATTTCTTCTGGTGCATTCAACAAACTCGACTTGACCTCTACCTTTTCCGGTTCATCCTCTGGTGTCTTCCTCTTCCTATCCCCGTGAGACTCTCCGGTAGCTGCGGCGGAATCCCTTGACTTGTTGAAGCGGGGAGGAGGTTTAGAAGTTGAACTAGATGCAGTCGCTTTGAAGGGCTTCTTTGCCGTTGTTGGACCGTGTGCAGAGGATGTTCGAGTTTTGCCAGGCATTCTCGGTCGTGTATCGCCACACCTCTCGACAAGGTGGGAGTGGAGTGAGAGAGACTTCTTCTTCCTCAACTTTTTTCAGAACTGATTTTCGCAATTTTCTCGCCGACGAGCAAGCTAACTCTACGCAGTAAGTAGTACACGGCCTTGCTTATGACTCCAAGGAGTGTCCGCCTATACCGGTAGTCGATTTTGCGGAATAGACGAAGTCACCGCTGAGGGGGAACGAGCTTTCGCTTCACCGCGCTACCGTATCGAATGACTCTGTGTCTTCTTAGTATCTCAACGCTGCGTTTCTGGAAATACATTGTAATGTCGCATGTCCGAAGCTGGAACTCGGAGTTGGAAATCGTCGACGCTCTTCCCCTCTCTCTCCCTTCTCCCTTTCACTCCTTACCAATTACACACTTCTCACAAGTGTACGTGCATCTCATCCTCACTGCCGTCGACAGCGTTCGCGCTGACCGCTCTTCTTCCCCACAATCTCACCTCATCTCTCTCTTCCTCTCTCCCCTCCACAGATCATGTCCTCGACTCCCCCCGATTCCGGAAAGACCATCGTCTTCGCCTACGCTACCGCCAAGGAAGGCAAGGCCGATGAACTCCAGTGGGTCTTCTCCACTCTCTCTCTCTCGAAACTGAACCTCGAGTCGCTTACCCAACATCTCGCTCGCTTATAGAAAACTCATCGCCGAAGCTCGTGCATCGGCAGAGTCTGATAAGGAACCTTACACCCTTACTTACCGAACTTCGAGACATGGCGGTAAGTGCTTTCGTTTCTTCGACTCTTTCCCGTTTACGAACGAGAAGTGCTGACTCCACGATCCTATTGCGCTTGATAGACACCTTTGCCATCTTTGAAGAGTACGACCAAGATGTCGGAGCTGATGGCTTGAAGGGAATTGAAGCTCACAGTGAGTATTCTCCCGAAGCTGACTCGTTCGCAAACGCTGACTTCAGTCTCGTGATGTGACGTTTTTGCAGAGGCTCAACCTCCTTTCCAAAACCTCGTCAAGAGTGGTCTCGTTGCCGATATCGACATCAAGTTCTACCAAGAGTTCAAGTAAGAGAAAAGTCTTTGATATTGAAGGAGTTTCGAGGGAGGAGCGTAGGCGGGTTTCGAGGGAGGAGCGTAGGCGGGTTAACAGCTTCAAGAATCTGAGTTTTCCGAAGGAAGTACAAATGACAAAGCAATGCAGTAACGATCATGACTTGATTCGAAGCAAAAGAACACCGCGAGAGACAAATGAGCTGATTGCGTTCGCTCGCTTCCGTCGTCTTTGCTTCCGTAGAGCCGAGGGCAAAGCCAAGTTCTAGTTCAGGGACGAATGAAACACGAATGTGCGAATAAAGCTTAACGTCAGTACAAACTCAGACAAGCAAAGAGAACGTTAGAATGCGAGAATATTCCGACTTCGATAAATGATAATTTTTTGAGCAACAGTCAAGACGATACATAATGCAGATATCAAACAATCGATGCTGATCCGACAAGTCCAGCCGACTCTGTCTCGATCAAGCTTCCTTCTCCCACTTCAATCCAGCTCGATAATCTCCTCCCGCTTGAACCACAAATCCTCCGTCCTTCGCTTCGACATCCTCCTCTTTTCCTCTTCTCTGGCGGTTCGCAGCATCTGCAGCTTCGAGAGCGAGCAGAGAGAAATGTGCTCCGACGACAGGACGTGCGAGGAACCGGACTCCCCAGTCTATTCCTTCTTCTCCGGGCCAATTTCCATTCGGCGTTTCGTAGAGACTAATGCACAAGATAGCTTGGGTCAGTGAACGACTCGACACAAAGATGAGGTACGAATAGAAAGAAACTCACTCTGGGAAAGGTGCATCGACTTTGGATTGTTTCAGGTAGGCAATCATATCGTCGATGAACATGTCTTGAGTAGGCTTGTGCGAGGTAGAAGCAGCTGCGAAAAGCTGCCAATCGGTCTGATACGCAGGCAAAAAAATTGAGCTTTGAGTCGAGTTTCAGCGAACAGACGGAGGGACTTTACCTTTGCCCAATAGTGACGCGAATCAAGAGGTACTCCGTATTTTTCTCGTTTCTGCTTGTACCATTTCGCTTGCTGATCGTACAGTTCTTTCGGGAAGAGGTCTAGGGAAAGGATTCGATCTCCGAACAGATTATCTGTTTGATCGAACCGTTAGCTCATCTCACACGCACGTCTCTTCTCGTCTCGAGAAGGAGCAGCAGACGAGGGAGATGAACCTACAGAGTGTACCCCAAGAATCTTCGTCTTGATACGCAAGTTTCGCATGAGGGTTCGGACCGTCGAGATCAGTCATTGCGAGCTTCCACCATTCTTCAGCGTAAGCCTGTACGATGGACGTGGACGTTGGTCAGAAGCTGTCCTCTCCTCGAGAAGTGGGATTACTGACTCACTTTCGCGACCGTTCGATAGTGAAACCAGTCCGTCCATCTTCCCGTTTGGTTGGCGAGCTCAGCCATAGCACCTGCGTTGGGACATCGTTCAGCTTGGATGTGAGAGGGAGACCCTAGCGAAAGGGAGACAAACCAATTCCGACGATTGCTTTCACAGCCAAGTTTGTTTGGTTCGCGAGTTGACCTGAGAATCGAGAGATCAGCCTTTCAAGCGTTAGTCAGAAAGAGTCAAGTACACTCACCGGCGAAATCATCAGTGCTCAATTGATTCGCCGGCAAGAGCCCGTCGTCGACGAGAAAAGCTGTCCATTCCTTGAAGACGCCGTAATGCTTCTCAACCCAAGGCAAATCGGAAGTGAGCTGATAGTACGACAATGCCATCCACAACATATTGCCCGCCTCTACAAAAAGCAATAGAAAGCTGTCAGTCAAGCTCGTTCGGATTCGCGAGGAAGAAAGTTCACCTTCGACGGGCATCGGTTCATCGTTTCCACCGTTGTAGCCAGTCGCGTTCGGATAAGTTCCGAGATCGTGGACTGGGTAGCGATTCGGGTAAAGGCCTGAATGAGTGTAGACGAGAAGGGGCTCGAGGAGAAGAGCGAGAAGGGTAGGATTCGTGTAGAGGAGAATCGGATGGAGAGGGAAGATTACGTCGATCGTCTGTCCTCGTCAAGTTATTGAGCTGTTCCTTCGAAACGAATATGAGGGAAAGTCATGACTCACCGACATGTCGCCGTTACTCGAGATTTCCTTCAGCCACGCCATCGATTTCGACTCGTCAACTTCGAATTCGTCGTTCACTCCAGTCGTTAGCTCGAAAGATGCGAACGCTTGTCTCGTAGATAGCTCGACAATCGAAGCGTAGTGGTCTCCAGAAACTCGTTGCGCATCTTTACGAAGTTGAGCGTCGAAACGTTTCGATGCGGAAAGAGCACGAGGGTAGTCGAGCTGGAAGAACGCGATCGCGTCTTTTTGACGAGCGTATCGAGTCGTCCAGAGACCATTAAGGGATACTTGGCCATGTGGGGTGACGTAGTTCTGCGAAGACGAGAGTAAGAACCGCGTCCAAGCCGATGTCGGACTAGAGCGGTCGAACTTACGACATAAGGATAGCGAACATGCCCGATCGTGAAGGCTGCCCGAGGATTTTTGGGTGAGAGGGGCACTGAGAAGCCAAAGACGGGTTCATCGGCATCGATTCTGCGATATCTCGAGTCGTGAGTTCCGTCGAGATGTCCTTTGCGGATGAAGCGAGAACGCAATTCCCGGCTCGAGCCACTCGAGGCGATGCCATGAGTCTATTGTACCCATTTCGAGGTCACCGGAGATACAAAGCGAGTCTGAAGAAAGGAGAACACGAACAGAATCAGCGGCGTAGATTACGTTCCCCCATTCCGCTTGTTCTGCGTATTCTCCAAACACTTGCTGATCTTTTCGAGCGATGGAGTGAAACCCAACGCCCTTGTGAGCGATGAAGTCCCAGATCTGCGAAAGTCGACGGTGAATGAGCTTTTCGCAGAAAAGTTGTTGCTCAGAAAGAAAGCTCACAATTTCGACCGTGTCGTCTCCAGATGCCCATTCACCTCCAATGTCGGAGTAGAGAGAGATAGAATGCTTCTCAAGGGCGGCTGGGTCGACACCAACGGCGAGATAGGAAAACGGCAGGGAAGTTGCGATTTCGTCGTTGGGGGTTACGGGAGACAGGAAAGTTACGTTGAACTCGACGTTTCCGGCTTTGAAGGAGAAGATTGATCGAGTTGCTGTGAGTTCGAACGCCGTTTGATTGGCGATTCCAGTCGAATCGTGATCGTCGTGAAAGGAACCAGACGAAATCGGAGCACCTAGAAACTCGTACGTCTTCCCATCGATCCGAATCATTCCCGACCAGGGTAGACGATACTCTTTGCGAGAATACGGACCCCATCTCGTCGGCCAATGACGAGCCCATTGGCCTGTAAGCGTCCTTGCGAAATCTCCTCCCGTTGGAAGCCAAGCGTTCAAGTCTACCGAAGTTCGAACGACGGTCAGTTCAGCTCAGCCACGCGAGCATGTACGAGATACACACAAGGGGATTTGACTGCGAGAGGAATCGCTGGAGGTAAGAACGAGGCAGCCGGAGAACTGAGCAGAGAAGTCGGGTTTGATTGTCGTGTTTCGGTTGCTACTGTACTAGCGACGGCCCAGGTCGTCGTCCATCTAAGCGTGTCTTCGATGCTCGGTAATCGCATCGTTGTCAGAGGACTCAAAGGTGGAGAAGATTGGGAGAAGAGACAAGGACGGTTCCGAACTTCCGAGTGGGGAGATGAATCGAATCTTCCCCTCTCTCCACCCACCACAACACACCTCTTCGCCTCATCAACCTCACAACCTTGAACCGAAGCATGGCGACGATGAACGAGCTCAACAAGCAACTTGGAATTCGATCGACCGACCCAGCGTTTCCTCGAGCGGGCCTCCGCACACACCTCTTGTCCCTTTCTCTCCCTTCGACTCCACTTGACAGGCTTGGGGAACGAAGGGCGCTCTGTTGCAGAGTAGGAGAGTAGTCGGAAAGGTCAACGAACCGTGGACAGAGGAAGAAGAGGAAGAACCGTCGAGGTGGTTCTCACGGGCGATAACCACAGTCAAATCGATACAGAGACCGAGAAAAGTCAAATCAAACATTTTCTTTTCCTCGCTTTTGACTCGTTCGTCTAGACTCTGGGGAAGAGCCCACGCGCGATTCGAACTTTTTCTCCCTCTCTTCTTTCTCCTCTTTTCCTTCACTTTCAACCTTTCCCTTCCACCTATCACCATGTCTACAGCTCGCACAAGCTACGAAGATGATGAGAAACGGCAAGACAGTCTCGACGTGGGCGGGAACGTGCTACAAAAGAGTGATTCAGAGATTGAAAAGGAGGGTGGAAACTTGGTGATGGAGGTTGAGGATGCCGCCGCTCTAGGGCTCAAAACTGCCGCAGATGGCAAGGTGAGTACTACCTTTTGTCGCGACTCTCAAAGCCTTCACTGACGGAAATTCATTTTGGAGCAGACGATTCTGGTGCCTCAACCTTCCGACGACCCTAAAGATCCCCTCAACTGGAGTTCAACGAAGAAGGGATTGATTTTGGCGATTCTCGCGTTGGCCGCGTTCGGTGGAGATTTCCAAAGTGGAGCCGGTATCCCTCTCCTCGAAGCCCAAGGTGAAGAATGGGGGCTCACTCCCACACACATCAATTATGCGGGCAACCTCAACGTTCTCTTCCTCGGAATCGGAGGATTGATCTGGATCCCCCCTCTCTACTTCTGGGGCCGACTTCCCGTTCTCTTCTGGACTCAATTTATCGGAACTTTCCTCGTTCTCGGTTCAGCACTCGCTCAAACGTTCGAGGCCTACTACGTCCTCCGACCTCTCACTTCCGTCTTCTTGACTGCCGGCCAAACGATCGGTCTCACCTTCATTCACGATATCTACTTCAAGCATCTTTGGGCGAAAAAGATTGGAATCTGGGTCGCAATCTTCCTCGGTGAGTCTTTCGCTCTTAGCCGTCCTCGAAGACCTCAACTTACCCTCAAAGACTGCAGCTTCACCTTATTGCGGACCTTTCTTCGGAGGATTCATGCTACGACACCTCAACAACGAATGGCGATACGTTATGTGGTTGGTATTCGCCTACTCCGCTGCTCTTCTCGTCCTCATCATCCTCTTCGCCGACGAAACTTGGTACCCTCGGGGTCTCGATATCGACTTGAACCGACCTACCGGAGTTTGGGGCCGCGTCCTCAACCTCACTGGAGTCACGGCATTCAGAGAACGAAAATACAAGGCGAAAGTTTCCCACTCTTGCCTCCGATTGATCGAAGTCTTCTTCAAGCCGGTCATCTTCATCTCGTTCATCGTTTACATGCTTTCGTTCATGTGGGCAGTAGATAAGTCTCACTCATTTCTTTCTCGTCCCTCTGTTCCGATATTGACACCTTTTTGCCTTTTTTCCGTCTCTACGGATCAACGTTACTTCGTCGATCCTCTTCTCGATTCCCAAACCTGTCGGTTACGGCTTCAACATTCAAACGATCTCTTTCCTCTACTTCACTCCTCTTATCGCCCTCGCCATCGGAGAACTTTTCGGACACTTCGCAAACGACCGAGTCGCCGCTCGTTACGTTCGAACCCATCAAGGTCTCTTCCGACCTGAATGTCGTCTCTACGTCTTCTTCGGTGCCGCTGTGTTGATGATCATCGGCCTCAACATCGTTGGTCAAGCCCTCGAGAATATCTGGAACGTCGGGGCTGTCATCATCGGATGGGGTCTCTACGTCGTCGGTGTTATGATCGCATCCGTTGCTATCACTGCTTAGTGAGTCTCTCATCCCCAGGAAGCAGGCGGACCCGAGAAGCTGACTCCTTTCTTCTTCCAGCGCTCTTGATTGTTACCCCTCCGCCTCGGGTGAAGTCTCCGCCGCTATCAACCTCGGACGAACGACAGGAGGTTTCTGTGTCGGCTACTTCCAACTAGAGTGGGCCCTCAAGAGCGGATTCGATGTTTCATTCGGAAGTGAGTTTGACACTTTTCATCTTGTCGTGAACAACTTTAACCACAATTTGCTGACTCTTAAATGTTCCTCCCAGTTCAATCCGCCATCGTCGCTATCGCCACTATCGCCGTCGTAGGTCTCGTGGTCTACGGCGAACGCCTTCGAAAATGGGCCGGTCCCCTGCACTTCGCTCAAAAGCATTAGAAGGCTCTTCTCTTCGAGACTTTCAGATTTGATGGAGGACTCTCCATTCTCAACGAGTGGCTGAACTCTATCAACTCTCTCCTATCAACTAGGAATCTTGTATCATATTTCATACTCTCGGGTTAATCGTTAGGTCTCTCGCTCTCTCTCTATCTCGCATCTTTTTACAGGCATTTTTTCGTAGACTTTCTTCTCTTCTCTTCTCTTCTCATCATCATCAACTGTTGTTGTCTCGCTCTTCAACGGAGCGGGAATATCGCAAATCCACCTCAACCTGGATTCAATTCAATTCACACATCGTTTTTTCTCTTTTTTGCTTTCCTTTTAGTCTTGAGAGGCGCCTTGTGTTCATCTCCTTGGCCATGTTCGGGCGTGAACCAGGGTAGTTGAGCGAAAGGGATGATTTCTTTCCCTCTTCTTCCCACTCGAACACTTTTTCGTCCTCTCAACGGCCCGCAGAAGCACTCAAGACACTTCTCGAGCCCTCCATCCCACCCTGCACCCTTTCAGTCGTCTTCCATCGTCCGAATCATCAATCGACTGGTTTTCATCTACATCTCCGAATCTCGATCGCTCCTCATCTCTGAACGGTCAGTCGGGTATCAGGTGAGGATTAAAGGATTTATTCCAAGCATTTGAGTAGGAAGGTAAGCGCGAACGAGTGAGTCAGCGCGAACCTCGGGCTTCTTCCACGTTCGTCTCTCCTCAATCCTCACGTCCTCGAGGTTGCGACAAACGCTGCTGATTGTGTTCTTTAGGTCCCAGACGAGAACGACTATTGTTTGACAAATGCTCCTTCAGCTACCCTCCGAACTCCTTCGCGTCATCGTCGACAACTTCCAACTTCCTCCTTTCACGAGTCCGCTCCGAACCCCCAAGCTCGAGGCCGAGGCACAAGCGACGCTTTGCTCCCTTTCTCTCACGAGCCGCGTCTTCCAGGAGATTGCTCAACCTGTCCTCTACAACTTCGTACGAATCTCGACTAGCAAACCCCTCGAAACCCTCCTGCCTCTTGTCGAAAACGGCAGAAGGAACGATCGATTATCCTTGATACAGACAATTCTATTCGAGAAGGCGGACGGGAGATTATCCGTCGACCCCTCTTTCACGCGCCTCTTGCGTGAATTTCCGTCGATGATGAGCGGGTTGAAGCAGCTTGTTAGCTACTCTAGTCTATGGCAGTTGGATATGTTTCACGGTTCTAGTTCGTCTGTGGTTCCGCCACGTTTCTGCTACAAGACGCGCTGAATTTCTTTCGTTGCGGAACAGATCTCTCCCGCGTCTTCCTCAATCGCAATCGCCTCGATACGAGATCGCTTCTCCCTCTATCTTTTCCCTGTCTCGAAGTACTCGGCTTGTGCTGCGTTATTCTCGACCCGTTCCCACTTCAAGCTGCGAGTTTCCCGTCACTTCGTCACCTCATTTTCGACGATAACTGCCCCGAGCTCGACAACAACACAGAGATAACCCTGATCGACTTTCTTCCATAACTTGACTCAATCACTGTCATGTGGGACGTCTTCCAGCACCTCGTCGACGACATCGCTTCGCTACCTCTCGCTTCAGTTCTCATCAACCGATCCTGGAAAAGGATTGACGAAGTACTGGAAGAGCCATGGAACGGTGTCAATCTTCGTCTCGTCGTCCAAACGATGTCAAGCTGGTCAGCTACAGGCTGCGCTTCTACAATCGATACTTTCGCCTCTCGACTCAAAAACCCACGTAAGTTCGCTACTCTAAAATCAATCTACCTTCCTCCTCCTAGCTCTCTATCGCAAGAATACAAGACGGACGAGATCCTCAAATCGATCGAAAACCTCGTCCATGCGGCGAAGGATCGAAACCTGTTAGTAGTCTTCGAAGAACAATCGGACAAAAGAACCGGAGAATGTCAAGTCTCGGAGGAGTTCATGAGGAGGATGATACAGAGGAGGATTGCTAGAGAGGCAGCAGAAGGGGCGTAGGCGAGATGGGATCAGAAGGAAGCGAGGTCGGAGTAAAAATCGAGGGAGAGAGGGGAAGAATTGTCGTTTCAAGCACCGCTTTACTTTCATGAACCGTTGATTTGTAATATGTAACGTTGCTCCTACGATCAGAGCGGGATTCTCTGGCGTCGAACGAAGGAAGCTTCTTTCGAGCTATTCACTGCGAAAAATCATAGAAATCTTTCCTCTTCCCTCAACGTCACCTTCCATTTCCGCCACCTTTGAGTCGAGCGAATAGAAGAGAAGCATCTGAATCAGCCTAGCTTGCCTTGAAGCGCCTCCAACTCGACCTCGGTCCCCCCTCTTCCTTCATCAAACAACCTCGACTCCTTCCTCTGGATCAGCTTCAGCACATCCTTGGACGGTAGAGACGGTTCATTGGGATTGTACAAGGACTGCTAGTAGGTCAGAGAGCGTCTACGGAGTCGATTGAGTACGTCCCTCTCCTTCAACAACTCTGATCATCGCTCTCGAATCTCAACGGGCACTGCAGCGAGAACTAGGAGCTGACACGCTGCCATGTCTACAGACTGAACAGACTAATACCTAGTCAGCGCTTCCGCTCGCGATGAAGATGACTACCCTTTCCTCTCTCCCTCCTGAACTCCTTCGCGACATCATTGAATCGGCAGTTCCTCCCACCTTCCATTCAACGACGTACAAAGAGCGAAAAACAACGCTCTGCTCCCTCTCACTCGTCTCTCGACAGTTCCGAACGATCGCACAGCCTCTACTCCTCGAAATCGTCTGTATCAAATGGGACAAGCAGCTTGAAGTCTTACTCAAAGTGACGGATGGTTTCGTGGGGATCAAGGAGGTCATTGTGGGACCCGACGCAAGCTCAAAAATGGTTGAGTGGTTTTCGAGGAGATGGAAAGGTATCCAAAGTCTCACGATCTCACAACGGCATGAGGATCCGTTCGACCTAGAAGTCCTTGTCCAGCATACGAGTAAGTTCACAGGCTTGCCAACTCTAGTCTTTAGAGGAGGTGCTGACGTATCTGTCCTCCGTCGCAGCGCTGGTCAATTTCCAGCTTTCCGGATGCGGTTTCCATTCCACCGTTTGTGCGCCGCTCACTACCCTTCGATCTCTTACTCTCGACTACCGCGCGCTGGACTCTTCTGTTCCTCTCCTTCTGGATCCTGGGATGCTGCCCTCCCCTCAAGCTCTCGGACTGATTAATGTGATCGACGAGGAAGAACTGCAACAACTAGAAGAAACAAACATCTCGCGACTTCTCCCTCAGCTCGACGCTATCGTCATCTCTTCGATTCTGTACCGTCTCGGCATCAATGGGCTCTTCTCCGGTTACTCTTCTCGCATCCTGATCGGTGTTCTCATTGGGTCTCTCGACTCGCCCACATTGCCTCCATCTCTGACATCCGCTCGACACGTCCGTATTCAACAAGTCACGACCTTCACGTTCGAGGCATCGGCAGCAATTCGGTCCTTCCTCACCGCCTGTCGAGAATCCGAAAATTCGTCCCTCAAGTCAATTTACCTCCCTCTCGAATGGCATCCCTCCCGTCGTCAATCACCAGCCATCGTGACCGAGATGAAACAAGTGATGGAGGTGTCTGAAAAGGCTGGAATCGAGCTCGTGTTCGAATCGCAACCTAACTCATTCCTAGACAAATTCATCTCGAGGGAATTCTGGGACAGGCAACGGAGGACAAGGAAGGAGGAGGAACAGAGGTGAGTACTAAGAGAGGAGAGTTGGTTCGAGCAGTATCTCGGCGCGAGAAGGGAGGGAGGACCGAATTTTGTCTTCATTTTTTGCTGTTTATTTTTGGTTTGGTTGTTCTCGATCGTACTTGTTTGTCTCCCAATGTTCTGAAGTACTTTGTCCCAAACAGAACAATGCGAAGCTCTATACACGGATTAAGAGTCGACATCTGTATGCATTGAAGAAGAGATCACAAGGTCTGCACGGCTTGCAATCTTCCTAGTTGAGCTCCTTCCTCGCCTCTCTCCCGTACCTCGACCAGCGCTCGAGATTGGGAGCCTCGCCTTAGTGCAGAACCTTTACCTTGTGTGCTTTTGTGGTCCTGGCTTCGAACATCCTCTCTCATCTCTTCACTTCCGTCGTCGCACCGGTTGTCTCGCTCTTCAGCAGAGCGGGAAGCTTTCAAATCCAAGTCGACCCGCTGCATCACGGCAATCGACTCGTACACCTTTTTTACCGAAGTTTTCCCCTTGCTTTGCAAGTCTCCTTCACGCAACGGGTCCCGTGGCGCCAATACTTTGAAGATAATGCTTTACTGTCTATGAAGATAATGCTTTACTGTCTGATTTTTGTCAGGTCAGCCGAAGCACTAGGAACAGCAGAGGCCGAATTGCGGCCCGGGTTCCTCTAGCAACTGCGGACAGGATTTGACCGAGCGCCGCGAGGGTTTCCGTTGGTTGCTGTCGAGACTGTGAAGAAACTGCAGAAGGAGACAAGCGAGGGGGCGCCGGGAAGCACGAGAGAGAGACATGCGAAACCCAAACATGTGAGGCTCAGAGCTCACCTGCGAAACTACTTCTACCCTTCCTTAGAGGTCTGGGAGAACGCTGACGATCTCGTTTTCGAAAGAGGGATGATGACATGACTGCTTTGGGGAGGGCAAAAAGAAAACAGATGGCACAAAAACTCAATGAGAGCCCGCTGCGCGTCCGCAACGCACTCTCGCTTTAGAGACTGCACTCGCCGGGAATTGAACCCGGGGCCAGGCAAGGTCGTCTTTGTAAGATGGCAATGCCCGATTTTACCACTAAACCACAAGTGCTCGATGCGAGACACGTGCGTTTGTGCATACATAAACCACCGTTGTGCGGAGTTCGAAGCGGGCGACTCTCTCCGATGTCTGCGTATCCGCGCACTCCCCAACCGGCGAGCTGCAGCAGTCGCAGAGAACTTGAACGGCACAAGGATCCTCCGAGGCAGTTGCGAAAGTGCGAGATTTGAGTCGGGTCACTGTGCGCGCATCTCTCCCTTTCTCATTTCACCTCGCACCGCCCGGCCACCCAGAGCAATATACTACAGCTGATCCAATACTCGACTGCGCACTGCTACGACCGACGCGCATTCCGGTCGCCTCCCCTTCAACAATCAAGATGAAACTCCTCATCTCGTTCCTCATCTCCCTTTCGACCCTCCTCGCGACTGCGGCCCCGATTGAAGTAGCCGGAGAAGGGTTGGATGAATCTACGTGGAAAGTGACCGAGAAAGGTCTCTGGTGAGCGAATGCGGCTGTTACATCTCGACGCCCTTTGACGAGCTGACCGATAGACTGCGCGTTTCGATCTCGATAACAAAGGCTGGTAGAGCATTACTCTCCTTACTGTTCACACTGTCGTGCATTCGCTCCCAAATGGAAAGAACGTGAGTGGATCTGAGCGCTTACTCGAATGTTATCTCTGAGCTGACGAGTAGTACCTCCTAACACCTCACAGTCGTAGACATGTTCTCACTAACGGGGCCTCGACATTCATTCAATTTCGCCCAAGTCGATTGCGCCGCGAATGGAGATTTGTGCCATCAACACGAAGTTAAATACTATCCTTCAATCTTCCTGTATGAGGATGGGAAATTCAAGGAGGAATACACAGAGAGGAGGAGTATTGAGGAGTTGGCGAGGTACGTAGAGGGGAACTGGAGGGAAGTAGAGACGCTGCCGGTGGAGGAAACGAGGGAAGTCGAAGAGGAGGAAATGGGTCGGAAGGTCAGACCGAGGCCGGCGAAGGGAGCAGAGAAGGCTAGATTACCGAAGTTGCATCTTGAGGAAGAAGAAGACGAGAAGAAGGAGGAGGAAGGAAGCGAAGATGAGAAACCTTACGATCTGTTACTTGACGACGCTTCATCCCAGATCAAAGCTTTCCTCGACCCTTCAACTGCCTCTCTTAACACAGAAACTATATCACAGTCCTTCACTCCTCCTGCTACTTCGGCCTCGGCCTCGTCAACGCTTCAACCCGCTCAATTCTTCGCTCAACAACCCGAATCGAAACGTTCCGCCGAATCTGAGGGTTCCTCCCTCACGCAAGAATGGGAGAAGACTCGAGGGAGTCCGGATGGGACCGTCAAATTGTTGACGAAGAAGGATGCGGAGAGGTTCAAGGATCAAGACGCTGGACCGAGTTTCGTTAAGTATTACGCTCCTTGGTGAGTCTTTCTCTCTCAAACTGCTGACTGAATGGGAAACGATCGCTCACGCTCTCGTTCGGATAGGTGCGGTCATTGCAAAAAATTAGCTCCTCGTAAGTCTCGTTTTCTCTTCCTCATTTTCGCCCTTTTCCCTCTTCTTCCCTTCAACCCTTTCTCTACCGGACACGCGAGAGCCCTCTGGTTGACCGCGCGAAGACCTATGCGTTTGACGAAGAGACTGACCCGTCACTGCTCTCCTTAATCGAACGGCTCGCAGATTGGGAATCGCTCGCTTCTTCACTCGAAAACCAAGTTCACATCTACCAAGTCGACTGCGATGCTTCCGAAAACAAAGGGATCTGTCGACAAGAAGGTGTTCAAGCTTACCCTACTCTCATCTTGTGAGCCTTTTCGTGCGATTCCCTCTGGTGTCGACTGGAAACAGGTTCACTGATGCTCGTTTCACGGGTTGTCAGCTATAACCGAGGAGCGGTGGTCGAGTATCATGGAAGGAGGGAAGAGAAAGCTATGAAAGAATGGGCTTTGAAGACGATCGACGCGTGAGTTGCTTCCTCCTCCCATCGAGCTGAGTTATCGCAGATCGAACTGATGCTGATGGGACGTCTGATTCGGACGTCAGGACGACTCTCAAGCATGTATCTAACAAGTACGAGCTCGAGAAAGCAGTCGAACGAGATTCCGTCGTCGTTTTGATGCTCTTCTCGAACGACAATGAGAAGGATGATATCGCAAGTCAATCGACTTATCAGCTGTGATTCCCCTGAGCAATTGCTGACTTCCGATCTTGACTTGCAGGCTCTCGCTCGTGAAGCTGCCCAATCACAAATGGGACCCTCTACACCATTCTACGCCTCTTCTTCCCCCGAGCTCTTCTCCCACTTCTCTGTTCCTCCTTCCTCCCCTCCCACTTTCCTAATCTTCAAATCCTCTTCCCTCTCTCCGACCGGTCGTTTCTCCCTCCCTTCGAAACCCCTCACTCGCCGTAAAAGAGTCGACCAAACTCGCTCCTGGCTTCGCTCTGCAAAACTCCCCGTCGTCTCTGAACTCGACGGTTCGAGTTACTCCGACTTGTTCCCGGAAGACTCGGACCCTTCAAATCCTTTTGTCGTGCTCGGGTTCTTTTCGAAGAAAGGCCTGAAAGGGGAATTCGATGAGACGATGAAGCGATTCAAACGACTCGCCGAGGAATGGAACAGAGAGAGCAAGCTAGAGGGAAGGAGGAGTGTAGCGTGGGCATGGGTCGATGGAGATCGATGGGCTCCGTGGTCGAGAAGTAGTTATGATGTGAAAATGGGTGCGGTCGACGCTCCAGTTCTCCTCGTTTCGGATCCTCATGTGCGTCGCTTGGATCTCTCACTTTAAGTGCTTCTAGCTGATAGTGAGGTTCTTGAACGCTACAGAATCGAGTCTATTGGAAGAACGATCTGTCGGGAGACGCTCTCAAGGTCGAAGATTCGAAAGTTTTCGATTTGATCCGCAAGGGAGTCTTGACCGGAACTGTCGCTGGAGTCTCTTCGGATAATTTCGTTGGTAGATGGTCAAAGGTAATCTCTCTCCTCTCTCATCGCCTAAAGTCTGTTCGTATTGACTCCGTTCTCTCTAGGCCTTCGTTCGACGCTCTTCATCTTTCTTCTCTCTCGCGATGAGTCACCCTTTCTTGACATTCTTCGCCGTCGTCTCAAGTTGGGTTGGACTCGCTCTCATCTTGCAGAAAGTGTTCGCTCCTTCTCCCACTTCCGGAACTGGAGGAAACTCTTTCAAATCAGATGAATACGTAAAGAAAGATTAGAGACTTAGTGCACTTGTTCCAATGTTAGATTTACCTCTTGCCTCGAGACCAGATCAATGCGGAAGAGTTACAGAAGGAAAAGATTCTACTGCTAGGACAACAAATGACTCAAGTTCCTATGCTGTTCCTCTAACGTTTCTTTCGGGATCTCGTTCGTCAATTCATTCAAGAACGCATCGTCCCTTTCTCTGAGCCCTTTCAAGTCCACCTCGGACTCCGTACAAGGGTACGAAGAAGTCGAATCGAACGAGCGATCTTCTTGATTCTCGTCGTCTCGTTCCGAAGCGAGTCCTGTCGAAGAAGGTCCATTCGTACTCGTCGCGGCCGCAGTCTTTCGCGAGGACGGGAAAGGGATTCGGGAAGGAAGGGAAGCGAAGGGGAAAGTCGATTTAGTGGGAGACGAGAGACTGCCAATTGAGGATTTTGGGAACGCCATCGTCTGCGAGATCAAAGGGGATCCGACGTCGAGTTTCCCGAGTGCTTCGAATCCCATCGCGGAAGATGCGTTCGAATGCATCGAGACCGTTCGTTTTTGTCGGAACGTCGAAGGGATGGGCGAAGAAGGAGGTCGAAGCGAAGTCGATGGAGGCGCGAGAGGGTTGTCCTGATTCATCGTGAGAGTTGGCGAGCCGGGAGGAGAAGTGCTTGTCGCTGGAACGATTGTCGAAGGGGAACTGACACGAGAGGCTTTGCGTTCTTGCTCGAGTCGCGTGATTTCGAGTTTTGATTTCCGAAGTTCCTCGAACGCCTCCTCGGCTCGAAGTTGCCAAGCTGCTCTACTCGCGATGAGGTTCTCGAGTCGATCGATGTAGACTTCGTTCTCTTCTCCAAGGTGCTGGACGACGTCAACAAGCGGTTTAGCGTAGACTCTGCAGAGAGGCTGACTGAAAAGTTCCGACGAACCTGTTTAATCTCGGCTGAGAACAGTTTCTCCTGCTTCAACTCCGACTCGTACGTATCACGCTCACTCCGGACCTTTGCGAGAGTTTCCCGAGTCTCTTGAAGCGCCTCGAATAGAGCATCTCGTTCAATCTCCGTTTTCGACAATTCGGCTTTCACCGCTGTATATCTGAACACAGATAGTCCTGTCAGCTTCGAGCTTCGAGAATAAACGTCGGAGAGGACAGACGAACTTGAAGAAAATCTGTAACTTATCAAGGCTTCGAACTTCTTCCAGTTCGGGCCTTGCCGTACTCGTCGTGGTTGATTCACTGTCGTAATCTGTCGTGAGAGGCGCCTTGTCCTGATCCGATGCGAGAGATCCGGTCGTCGCGCTTCGAGTCCTCCCGAACGTGTTTCGACGAGGCGTCGAGGGATACCAGCTAGACGATTCTGAAGTTCTCGTCTGTTCCCGTCGTCGAGGGCTATCGACGGGCGGAATGAGCCGGTGAACGCTCTGTCGGGGAGCGCGAGAATTTGGTGAAGATGGGGAATCGAGAGATAGGTCTCCTCCTCCTCCTCCGAGCGCTCTACGCTGGATTTCTCTCCCGACTCCGCTTCGGAAGAGACCTGTGTCCCCGAGTCGACTCCTCCTCCCGCTTGATCGACTCGGAGAGACTGGCTCAGTCGAATGAGGTCGTTTCGTCCTCGTCGTCGAAGAATCGATTCCTTCTTCTTGCCGGACGGAAAAATCGTCGGTCGAACTTTTTGAGCGAACCCTCGCGGGAAGAAGTAGTTGACGATGACTAGAGGGACTCTTGAGAGGTTCGGATTGCGAGTCTGTGGTATCGAAGCGGTCGCTCTTCGACGGTGAGGGCGGAGGAAGACCTGGAAGTGGCTTGAGCTCGAGTTTCGTTGCGGCGGAAGGAGAAGTCGGTCGGGAGGGAAGCGAGCTGTCGGGCACGTTGTCAGTCCTGTCCGGCAGAGACTCAATACAGTCAGTAAGTTCTAACACGACCCGACTGTAGAATCATACGACGGACCTGACAGTCGAAAAGACATCGTCCGTCAACTCCTCCTTCTCCTCCTCGTCCTTCGATATCGACGAATCGAACGTCGCATCCCCCGCATTTCCAACATATCCATCTCCCCCTCCTCCTGTTTCGCTCGGACTGTAAACTCTCGAAGAACTCGTCGATCCCAACAACCTCTTCATCCGTTCGTACGCGTTCTCAACTTCAACGATACTCCATTTCCGAGCGGTCCTCGGTGTGATCGCATTATCGCTCAACACTGGAGATCCAGGTGCAGAGGGACCCGAATCGAAATCTCCTTCGTTTGCGTCGCCTCCTTCTTCGGTGAAGAATGATCGAGGTGTACCGGCGAGTGTAAGCTCTCGTTCCATTTTCACGATTTCTTCTTCCATTTGCGCGAGCGTGAGTTTCTGCTCGGGTCCTTCGCCGTTTTTCCCGCTGCTCGAGGGATGTTTGGGAGGCGACGAAGTCGG
This sequence comes from Sporobolomyces salmoneus, assembly GCF_050403485.1. Lineage (NCBI taxonomy): Eukaryota > Fungi > Basidiomycota > Microbotryomycetes > Sporidiobolales > Sporidiobolaceae > Sporobolomyces > Sporobolomyces salmoneus. The sequence continues at coordinate 233,197 of NW_027481142.1, forward strand.
ACTTGTCGGGGAAGGAATAGCGTTTTCGCGTAGAGATGACTGAGTGAGAGGTAAGATATCGAGATAAGTCGAAAGCCGGAAAGGGTGATCTGCTCCAGGCGAATTTGTCGAATGAGTAGGCGAAACCGGTCGACTTTCTTCTCCTTCCTCAGCCTCCTCCTCCTCTCCTGTTGGCCTCCCAGTCTCGGCTGTAGGTTCGGGTCGAGAGTGTTCGGTGTCGGGTTCGACAGTCTCGAAGGTCGAAGATCTCTTCTCCGCTCCGTCGAAAGTCGGCGTTCTCAACAATCTCAATTCTGCTAATCTCGCCGCGTAACTCCCGACGTGTCCATTCGAGGCAGCTCCTCCTCCTCCTGACTCGTCAGATCCGTCTCGTCTCAAAACGGTAGCGAGTGCCGGAGTCGAATCGAGGCTCAGTTGAACGGAAGAAGGAGATTTCTGGACTGGTGAAAGCGGAACCCTCGACAACGCAGGAGAAGTCGAGTTGTTCTTCCGAGGTGCTATCGAGATTGCCTTGAGAGTTCTTCGAGGATTACTGAGAGCCGGCGAACCTTCAGTTGGAGTAGGAGAAGTCGCCTGAAGTGGTTGAAACGGAACCTCCTCGAAATTCGATGGGAAAGGTTTTGACGGTCTTCGCTTCACAGTAGCTCCTCCTCCTCCTCCTCCTGCGACTTCATTTGGAGAAGTGACGAGAGTTGAGCCGAAACCGAGACCTGTACTCGAACGTCTCGCAGCACCTTCTGACAAAGTTTTCCCTCTTTGCGCTTCGGAAGACGGACCTTGAATTCGAGTAGGACTATCCTCCGGGCTAGGATTGTTTGAAGACGATATCACCGGGGATAACGAGTGTCTTCTATACGCTAGATCGTCTTTCAATCGATCATTATGTCTCTTCTGAGCCCTCGAAGAAGAATCGATCGATGAAGGTAACGTCGATTCCTGACTCATACTCGACGATCTTCTCGGGAACTGAAGAACCGAACTCGAAGAAGAATCTCGGATTGATTGACTCCGAGAGATCGAGTTAGGCGATTGCTGTTGTTGTATCGAGTTCGAATTCGAGCTGATTTTGGGCAGAGTTGCACCGGGGAGAGTCCGAGAGTATCGATCTGAGAGAGGTGGGAACGTCATGTTGAGAGTCTCGGTTTCTCGGATTTGAGGGGCTCGGAGAGTCGAGAGTGGAGGAGCGAGAGCAGGGCGTGCGAAATCGGTAGAGATTCGATTGAAGACGGGGAGAGGTTGCGAGGTTGGAGAGAGGTTCTCGGAAGTTTGGGGTCGACGAGAAGGGGCTGGATTTGACGATGAGGTACGAGGAGGTCGTGGGGACTGTAGGGAGGAAACAGGAAGCGGAGGAGGGAGATGGTCTTTCGAATTTGTTCGGGCGAGGAGTGAGTCGACGGAAGGTTGAATCGTATTCAAGGGTATCCGGTCATTTGTATCTCCCAAAGAGTTGATCGCCGGCATACTCGCACTCTTCGAGAAGTTTCCTCCGTTCATCTCTGACTTCTTCTCCCTCGTTTTCTCCCTTTCGACGATATTCGATCCTCTCCCACCTGTACTCTTCCTCCCACTCGCGGCTCGTTTCACCAATTTCTTCGGACTATCCGCGCTCCTGACTGATCCCTCGTTTCTTCCATGAATCGTCGCGCTGTTCTGGCCTAAAGATCCCTTCCCTCTATTCGCGATTGCCTGAAATTTCTCCCTCAATGCCTTGAATGACCCCAAGCCGTGGTGTTTCTGTTTCGTGCTATCGTTTGGGCCTGGTCGGAAGGGGATTACGGAATCGAGAGATTGTCGACGGTCGAGAGGGAGAGGGTCGATGATTTCGAGAGAGGGTCGACGGGCTGGGTTCGAGACGGATCGATTCCACCGTGAAGGGAGACTGCCGTAAGCCATCGATGTTCGCATGTTGCGCGTGCAGTCCCTTGTGAGCTGCTCTGGAAGGGGTCGTGGAGAGATCAGTAAACAATGAGAGCCAAGGCAGAGGGAGGGACTTACGCGACTCGTTAAGGCCTTAGTCTATCTATTTATCTATTATACAGATGCTCTATACGCGTAAAAAGCGTGTTTGGTCAGATAAGTGTTGTTGGATGAAGTGAAGGAAAGAAAGAACGATCGACGACGGAGAGTCATTCAAGTTTCGACGACTGCCCAGCTGGGCTTTCGTGCTATGTACACATTGCGCTAATGAGCCTGCATTCGCGCTCGAGACTTGCAAAGCGCGATCGTTGCGCGAGTGAAAGCCAAAAGAAAACGACGACACTCGAAAGTTTCGCTTTCGTCACGCTCAGGGATGGGTATTAACCAGTGTTGCAACAGTACAGAAGGAGAGGTAGGAATGGGTAGTGTATCCAGACAGGGCGGTAGAGACGGAGGGCGTAAGGGGGAGAGATTACCCTGTAAAGAGTTCAAATAGAGGTCAGCTCGAGCTCCTTCCAACCGATTCACTGGCCAGATCTAGCGACTGCGACTGAGACCATCGAGGGTACTCTCAAGCGTCCGTTCGGTCGAACCAGGGCCCAAGCTTGGGATCAAATGAAAGAGAAAACGACTCACAGAATCGATAATAAACGAACACGAAGAACAACAAACCCCCTAGTCCGACGGGAGCCCATTTCCTAATCAAAGCATCTGTATTAATCTTTTTCGCCGCTTTCCGATACTTTAGACTCTCATCCCTCAAACTCGAACTCATCGTGCTCATTCGATCGAGACTGTCTCCCCTCCATAACAAATCCTCCATGTTCTTCGTCATGATCCTTGTCACATCTTGCAAGTCTTCGTTCAACTGTTCGAGGCCACTAGCGACTCCGGTACCCTTTCCCGAAGCTTCGGCCCCTCGTGGATCGAGATACAGCCGCTTCGTGCGTTGGATAAAGGTGTCGAATTTGACGAATGCGTAAGGTCGAAGCCCTGGTTTAAGCGACATTTCTGGTGGGTAGGAACGGGTGAACTCGTTCGAGAGTTCGGAGAGGTAGGAAAAGGCGAGTTTTCGAGGATAAGAACGGTCGGCGATGGTGAGGTACACGATTGAATCAGAGATGAGGTAGCTGTACATGCCGCAGAGGGTTGTATCAGTGACCGTAGACGTTGAGACGAGCACAATACGAGAAGAAGCAGGAGGCGAGATGGGAGAAAAGTGAAAACTGACTGAAGGGTACAAGCTCCGCTCTCGATTGAACATCTCGGCTCGGACTGCGGTGTCAGCCGACGGAAGATAAGCTTTGCTTGTTGCTTGTATTCAGGTAACTTGCTTTGATCCTGCGAAACAACGGGAGAGAGAGGAGCAGTCAGAACGAGGATCTTTCCAGAAACGCGCTCACCGGGCAAGCGTTCGCTGCGTGATACCATAGCTCATACAAGATGTAGCCCAGCTCATTGTCCCCGCCCTCCAGCTGCTCCGTAGCTCGTCCTCGAACCACCGCGACTTATCCATTTCCCTTTCTCCCATCATCCCCTCCTTGTTGTGCCGTGCAATGGTATAGCGATAGAGACATATACTCACTTGCTCATCATCATCATTCGAAGCCGCCAGAGGTAGTCCTAGAGGAGAAGAAACGATTTCAAGATGAGTGAACTCGTGGCTTTCCTTACGCGTTGAGCGGGAGCAGACGGAGAGGAAGAGAGACTCACCATCTGTTGCTCGGGCGATGATTGTACTTCTGACCATCTTTGTCGACGCGAGGAAGAATCGAAATGAGACGACAGAAGAGATGAGCTGGAGTCGTCTCGATCCGGGTTTCGCAAATCTCGTGTTTCGGTCGCGATACTCAAGCGACAGCGATCTGTCTGAAGAGACGTCCGAGGAGTGAAGCGGGGCGGGACAGGCGAAACGGGACGAGGGTTCCGGGACATTTTGCGAGCGAAATCCAAGTTTGCGAAAAGCTTCTGCGAATCGACGCAACGAAATCCCTTCGGTTTCTGTACGTAAGTTCCGAGTCTACCGGGAGTCTAGCAGTTACACGACATGTTGACCCAGGAATCCTCCAACACGGACAAGATTACGACCTATAAATTCCATCCGCAACCCTGACTGCGTCTCCTACCTCTTTCGTATCATGTACCCTCGCAACCTCGCACCTTCCACTCGCGACACACGCCGTAACACCCACCGTCGTCTCCAATACCCTCTCCCTCGCCTCTTTATCAGGTCCCAAGAATTTCTTCCTCGACAACCCAACGAGTACCGGAAACTCCCTCAACAGCTCCGATTCCCCAAACAGTTTATCGAGGTTCCTCAAGAGCGTAAAGTTCTGTTCGGACGTCTTGGCGAACCCGATCCCTGGGTCTAAGAGGATATTCCATCGAGCTATCCCTGCTTCGAGGGCAGTTCGAACCATTTCTTCCATTTCCCTCCTCACTCCAGCAACGACTCCCTCGGAACCGTACTCTGTTAGACTCGTCATTGTCTTCGAGTCTCCACGGGAATGCATAAGGACGACAGGAACTCCGAGGGTTGACATGGTCGATAACATCCCAACTTCTTTTCCTCCATGAACATCATTAATAATATTCGCTCCCGCTTCAATTGCTGCTTCTGCGACCGAGGGTCGAAACGTATCGATCGAAATGGGAGTCTTGACGTTGTGATCTCGTCGAAGGGATTCGATCAACGGAACAACTCGGGAGATTTCTTCCTCCTCTGATACATCGTCCGCTCCGGGTCTTGTCGACATCCCCCCAATATCGAGAATATCACTCCCCAACTCGAGATGTCGTTCCGAAGTTTCGATCGCGGTTTCTAGAGAACTGTTGAGTCCTCCATCGGAGAATGAGTCGGGAGTCGTATTGATTATTGACATGAGCAGAGTTTTCGTTCGAGTTGAAGCGCAAGGGAGAGAGGAAGGACGAGTGAAGGGGAAAACGGATTCGGGAGAGAGGGGGAAGACACGGTGAACGGTGGAAGGGGTTGAGGATAGCAGGAGTTCCAGATGTCGAGTTAAGGTGAGGGAGGTTGAGGGATGTAAGCGTTTGGGGGCGATGCTATAGACTGATCGTGTTAGCTACTGACTCCTGAGGTACCTAGCAGAGGAGAGACGAGCGAACTCTACCAGCGGTCGGAGAACGAATTCCCTCTCCTGAATCGATTGATGCGGTACTTTAAGCCACCTATCATCCTTCTCCGACTCTTCTCGTGTCCGTTCGAAGACCAAATCGTCGTAAAGGAGTAAATCGAGATCGACCACTCGAGGTCCGTTTCGAAACGTCGTGAAATCTCTTCCAAGACGCTTTTCGACCTGCTTCAATACCTCGAGGAGCGCAGGTGGTGAGAGATTCATCTTGATCTACAGAGCAAACGCTAATCAAATCAGTGATTGATGAGAGAGAGAAGAAAGGAGGGAATGGACGAACCTCGATAGCGGCATTCAAGAATCGATCCTGATCTTGATGATACATCGCTTCACTCTCATACAAGAAACTCGTATCCACCACTTTCACATCCTCCTTTCCAATCTCCCTCAATTCCTTCAAAGCATTCATTAAATTCCCGACTCGATCACCTAAATTCGTTCCTAATCCAATGAAAGCCGAGTGTTCTCTCGAACTCCCGGAAGTCGAAGTTGAGAGAGAGCGGGTGCCGACGAGGGGGGGATAGAAGTCGGATCGAGAACGAGTTACTTGAACTGAAGGGTGTTTCGCAAACATTAATGCGACGGGTTTCGCTACTCTAACGGTTGTTCTCGGGACGTTCCAGGTTGGGGGAGATGAGGATGAGGAAGGGGAAGGAGGAGGAGGAGGCGTAGTGATGATTCGAGCGAGGGAAGTCGTGATTAATTCGATAGTGAGCGGTTGCGAGGTCGAAAGATGCTGTCAAACGCTCGAAACGAGCATGAGCTTGAGAGTCTTCTTGCCCAGAAGGGGGTAGCTCACAGATTCCAATTGTTTCACCATCCCCCTCCACCCACTCCATCCACTTCGAGCTCGATTTATCATTTCGTATCCTTCGGCGGCGTAAAAATCGAAATCGCAGATCACTTCTTGTTCGTCGATTCGTTCGCACGGATTCAATCCGATAATGATGTACCTCCTTAAACCTCTGATGAAGAATTTATCTTCTTTCGTAGTCTCTGCTGTTGGGAGGAGGACGTAGTCGTCTAGCGAAGAAGATTTCGCAGAGGAAGAAGGAAGTTGTGAATAATCGGATCTTGAACGGGTAATCGCTACTCCGATACAGTCCGCCGTGAGTAAAGCTCTAGGTCTCCTTAATTCCAACTCTACGTTCGGTGCGTTCGCTTGAAAAAGGACGACTTTAGCGATTTCCTCCGCTACGAATTCAAGCGATAATTCCTCCTCCTCCTTTTCGTTTAGGTCGGCGATATAAGTTTCGATCGATTTCGTCACGGTACCGTAGTTGAACGAGTCTTGTAAGAGGTTATCGTGTTCTGCTTCAGCGTCGACGTCGGTTCGGATCGAGAGAGTACACAAGAGGGGTTGTTCCTTTGATGCGCGTTGCCAGTGGTCGACTTGAAGGGCAGAACAACGTAAAGAGAGGTCGGTTACGGTGATCAGGTCTCGCATTCGAGAGGAAGTTGAGGAGAGAGAAGGAACAAAGTCAACACAACTCTCCTTCTCTCCAGTCACTTCCAAAGCGCCAGATCGCCCTTCGAGTCGAGACCTGAGCCATACAACAAGCTAGACAGGCAGCAGACTTTGATACGTCGACTCAGTTCGCGTAGAATTCGATTCCCATCCGTTTCATCTCTCTTTCCCTTGGTCAACCCCAGGCCAACGCCTTACTACAAGCAACATGGGTGGTGGAGATCTCAACATGAAGAAATGTAAGCTCCCCCTCTCTATATTCGTTAACTCGCGACTGACCGAGAATCTCTCTTGGTAGCGTGGCACACGGGGACGTTTCAGAACCAAGTGAGATCCCTTTCTGCGCTCACTCTCATAACAATACACTAACCGTGAGAGCGTGACGACGGTAGGAACGAGTCTGGAAGAAAGAGCAAGAAGCTCTCGCCGAGCGTAAAAAAGTTCAACAACTCCAGAAAGAACTCGAACAAGAACGAGCCGTCCAAGAACTTCAACGTCTCCAAGCGGAAGCAGGAGGAGGGAAGAGAGAGGAGAGGGTTGAATGGTTGTATGCGGCACCGGCGGAGGGGAATGGACCGAACGCGGAGGAATTGGAACAGTATTTACTTGGGAAGAAGAGAGTCGATAAGTTGTTGAAGGGGAATGAGGAAAAGGTAAGTCACGAATGCACTTCTCTTTCTAGAGAATTGAAGAGAAGCTGATCCGGTTGAGAGGGTGGCAGTTGATGGCGGAAAGTTCTGGTTCGAATGCCCCTGGAGCAGGAGGAGGAACTTTCACTGCCTCGAGCACGGCAAATACCGCACGAGATACGGCCGCGAAGATTCGGGAAGATCCGCTACTCGCGATCAAGAGACAGGAACAGTTGCAGTATGAGAAAATGTTGAAGGATCCGAAACGATTGAAGGAACTTCGGGCGGCGAGGGAAGGAAGGGGGAGTACGAATGGTTCGGGATCGTCATCGAAGGATGGAGGAGAGTCGAAGGAGGAGAGGAGAGCGAGGAGGGAAGCGAAGAGAGCGGAACGGGAGGAGAGACATCGAGAGAAGGATGGAAAGAGAAGGGACCACAGAAGGTCGAGGGAGGATAGTTACGACGATAGTGGGAAGAGTAGTAGGAGGAGGATCTCTAGGTCAAGATCAAGGTCAAGATCACCGAGAAGAGATTACGATGATCGAAGATACAACCCTTCAACTTCAACTTCTTCGAGATACGACGACAGACCTCGATACTCCTCTCAGAACGATGATCGTCGACCACCTCCTCCCCCATCTCGAAACTACCACCACGATGAACGTCCTCGCTCCCCTCCTCCTCGCAATTCTTCTCGACCCTACGAACAACGACCTCCTCCCTCTCGCTACGATTCCTCTCAACGAGCTCCCCCGTCTCGTTCAGCGGCACCCTCCGCCCCTTCAGCGTCAGACGAACTCGCGCGCAAAGCTGCTCTCGAAGCCCGACTCGCGGCCATGCAATCCTCCGCCGCATCTCTCTCCACCTCTCGAGCCAGTCGACTCTCCGCAATCGAAGCTCTCGATGCGGCCGAGAAAGAGAAGGAAGATAAAATGTTACGAGAACGAGGGAGGGCCGGGGATGGAACGGGACCGAGGTTTATGAGGGAGGTAGAGAAGGGGGTTTTCTCGGGGAAAGGAGGAGTCGGGGAGAGGATTAAGAGGAGTGGGAAAGTTGGGATGGTCGGGGATCGAGATTAAACTACTCGCAAGTGTCTAGTTGTGTTTTTTTGTTGGTTCTGCGATTCCTGTCAGCTTTACCCTACCCTATGAAAAGGAATGAGTTTTGTCAGCATTCATTTGTTGCACAGCGAGCGCTCACTATGAGAACGAACCCTGAACTGAACAGCATCGTGATTTTCAAACTACATCTCGTAGCGTTGACTCGCATCGCCCAGAGCCCGCGGACTGTCTGACCAAAAAAGCAAAATTGCTCATTAGACGTTTTTCAGCGAAGAGTTTGTGCGGAACCTGCTCACCTGCCTGTCGATATACGACGTCCAGCTCCGCCGACTTGTACTCTCCATGTCTGAGAGTCGTCGCCTTATAAGCTCATTCCCATCTGTTTCAAATCCCCTCCATTCGTCGTCGTTGTCGATCCCGAACTAACCGCCATTCTCGACCTGATCCCCAACGTAGCACAAACCGTCTTATATTTCGATCTCAACGTCGACAATTGTGCTGCGATATCGACTCGAGCTTCTTTCGTCGAGGATTCCGAGAGGAGGGACGACGAATCGTTTGAAGAAGGGAATGCTGCTACGAGGGAAAGGATTTGATCGAGTGCTTGCATTGACCTACTCCCGGCGTCATCCTTCCATCAGTCTCTACATTTCCTCGCGAGCTTCCCACAGCAGGAGAGGAAGGGAGGGAGAGAAGAGAGCGAACCTAGTAGATCCTTTCCCTTGACGTTCCAAAATCACTTTCCATAACCTCGCGACCCCTTGATAATACCCAATCTCTTCCCATAACTCCCAACTCTTCTCTCGACCTAATTCTCGTCCTTCGAAGAGACCGTGCAACTCGCCGTGAGGGAGTCCGGAATTGAAACCCGAGGTATAGAATTGGGATTCGAGGTCGAGGAGGGAATCGAATTCGCCGGAGTGTGTGAATGGGGAGTTCATTCTGGGGTAGGGCTGATCGTCAGGTGGATTGAGGAAGCGATGGAGGAAGGAAAGAGTTTCATCTCTGGAAATTTCGGAATTTATTTCGCTGAGGGCTTCTCCTTTCCCTTTACCAACTGCCCAACCCAAGTTTACAGGGACCGAACTACGAACTAGTCAAGTCACGCTAGAGACCCCTCACCAACCTCGGCAGCAATCCCAGTCCCGTTTTGCCGCTGCTCATTGAACTTCATCAACTCGCTCTCTCTCCACGGCGGTATCCGATAGCTCGACGACCTTTCAGGGCTAAGAAACACCTACGAGACTGAACCCGCAGCGCAGGTGAGCTCGCTCGATATCTCTCTCGGCTCACCGTCCTAGAATTCTCTCATCTCGATCAACCTCAGCAGCTCTTCACACACTCTCAGCCATCACAATGCATCGAGTCCCCCCACCTCTCGGCGACACTCTCTCCTTCCCCTCCAATCGATCCCTCCTTCAACCGAAATTCGAATCCTACAAACTCGCGCTCCCGTCCTCCTCAGTCTCTCGTTCGACTTCGTACCCACTCCCGACTCCTTTCGAAACGCGAGCGTTGGACGATGGAGTGAGATTGAGTTTCGCAGAGGTACAGAGTAGGGCGAAACATAATCATTTGGCGAGAGGAAAGGGAGGGGAATTGGTTTGGATTGAGAAAGGAGGGAAAGTTAGAGCGGCGAAAGTGGACGGAAAGGTACGCTTAAGTCTTTAACACTACCCGAATGAAGGGTTGTTAAACTCTTCCCGTACGCTAGACTGCGAGCCTTTCGATTCACGACGTGGTTCAACTTCCGAAACCGTCCCCCTCTTCGTCGACTAGTCCAGACGTAGCTCCAGCTTATCCCGTAGCGATCGCCCTCTCCTTCACACAATGGATCGTCTCGAACGGCCTGCAAGAGCTTCATCTCCTCACGATTGACCCATCAACCTTGAAAGGTCACCTCGAATCGACTTTTACGATTTCCCCCTCTTCTCTCGTCGCGAACCGGCCTCTCCACCTGCACCGAGCCGATATCTCGCCGTCGAATCCCGACCAAGCACTCGTCCTACTCAGTGTCGCGAAGAAGGAATCGAATTCCAATCCGAAAAGTCAAGATCCCCTCGATACGGATCAACCTAAACTCGGTGCTGCTCAATCTCGGCTCAAAATCCCTTCTACTACCTCATTCGAGTACTTCTTAGTCAAGATCCAACTCTCTCGAGAAGGAGGAGGAGGAGGAGAGCTCAACCCGGAATGGATCGTAAAAGGGGATGATTTACCCGCATTCGTTCATTTCGATTCAGAAGGAGAAGGAGGGGAACGATACTGTATTGGATCTTCTTCAGCTCTCACTACGATCGATACTCCTCATGCACCTACCGAATTCCCAAGTACTGAAATCGATCAAGAAATGACCAAACTCGAAGGAACTGATCCATCTCAACTCCCTTCTACTCCCTCCGTCTCGATTCCTAAACCTCCCCCATTCTCCTGGTCTCAAGACTCCGCCTCCCTCACCGTCGCGTTCCCAATCCCCTCGACGACTCCTACTTCCTCGATCCGAATCACATTCTCGAAACTCTACCTCACTCTCCATATCGCTTCCCCTTCTTCCGCCGTTCAAAACTCGATCCCCTTGTTCAACTTGCCGAGAATCAGTCATAAGAAATGGTGGGGAGAGATTGATCCACATACTTCTGTTTGGACGTTCGATAGGGAAGCGGAAGGAAGGGATTCGAATTTTGGGATCCTGACTCTCCATCTCGAGAAACAATTCGCTGGGACAAAATGGAGTGATGTATTTGCTACTACTTCAAGACCAGAAGGAGATGGGCAGAAGATTGTCGAGTTGAATGAAGAATGGGAGTACGAGGAAGTTTCAGAAACGGTCGATCCTTCGGAATTGGCGAAAATTTCGGAAGAGATGGAGAAATGGACGAGGGGGATCATGGAGGGTGGTGGTGGTGTGTCGAGCTCGAATGAGGGACTCGGGCATGGAGTACCGACAAGTTTGATGGGGGATGAGATGGATGTAGAGATTGATGCCGATTCGGGGAGGAGTATCGTCGTGAGTTGGATTGAGGCGAAGGATTCACAGAAACCGAGGATCGTTACGCCTCATCCGAGTGTTCCGTATTCACTTCTATCGACTCCTCTACCCTTCTCCCGTTCCTCCTCGACTTCTCGCTACGATTCTTCGATTACGATTAAACACGATGTCGACGGATTACTCTTCATCTCTCCCTCGTCAGGCAGTGACAAATCCTATCAATGGACTCATACTTCGACTTTCCCAGCTCTCGCGTTCGTTCTCGCCACGAAACGAGATACGAAATTCGTCCTTCACCATCTCGACAAATTCGCTCTCGCGTTCGACTCGCCACCACTACAACCTTCCACGTCCTCGGGATCGTCTCGAACGGAAGTCGGAGGAGGCAACTTGTTCGTTTATTTCCTACCAGGGGGGAAGGAAACAAAGGGGAAACAATTGGTTTTGAAAGTTGGAACGGCTTCGAGTGGATCAGTCATGGGAGTTGCTGGAGTAGAACTCGAAGGAGGAGAAATCGCGATCGTTGCTTTATGTGAACGAGAAATCGTAGTTCTTCGTTTGAACTAGCTCTCATGAAACGAAACTTTCTTGAAAGAACGGAACAGACCGGGAATCACTGGAATTGCGAAGGGATGGCAAGAGACAATGTAGAGAAGAAGTAGGAAAGCAAAAAGTAATGATAGACAACATTCGAGGGACTGTACAAGGGCCGAATTCAATTGTCGTATTTGTTGTAAAAGGCTTCTTCCGCAATCTGAAACATTGTACCTCGACACAGAGGCTTCTTACCTGGAATCCCATCGCGAGTGCATCAGTGTGTGACCTGGAAAAATGAGGACGAAGAGAGAAAGAGGAGAGAGACGAACAGTAACAACGAAAGTTTTTCCCGATTTCTTGACGAAGTTTCTGAGCGCATCGTTGCCATTGATTCGTCGACGTCAACCCAGCTTGCGCCAAACGGGGTTCAGTCTTTCCGAAATAAGAGATCGTGATCTCGTCGCCAGGCTGTAGTATTCGAGAGAACCAGAGGAGGAGTCAGTCGCAACACTCAACAAAGCGAGAACAAGATTCGCTCCCCTCGATGTCTCTGTGAGCTACGTAGACCCAGAGAGGTCTTGTGACGTTCCGTTCATCGACATAGACAGCTCTAGGTAGAATATTGAACCCTTCACAAGTATGATTCGCGAATCGAGTCCACTTTTCACCGTCGACGAGATGGGTTAGAAACGAGCACTCCATGGGAGGGGCAAATGACTCACGTTACCGTAGGAGAAAGCGTCGATATCGTAAATCGAAGTGAACCCTTCATCATCATCATCATCTTTGTTCGGTTCTTTCGCGATTGGAATCGATCCCGCTCGTCCATCGGGAGTCACTTTCGGTTTACGACCGAGTTTACTAGATTTCTTGCAGGTCGGTACCGCTCGTGGTGCGACGACGTGAGAAGCGTTGATCGAAGGAACGATCATTTTGTCGGCGTCGACTTTCGGTGCAAGGGCTTTGTAATCTTCGCCAACTAGAAAGTGAGCAGGACGATGAGTCGGCTGCTTCATTGTAGAGTAGAGAGAGTGAACGTCTTACTTGTCCACGAATCGAGAGAGTAAGTGTAGCATCGATGAGTTTTGCTGTAGACGAGAGTGTCTCGAAGCGCGGCTTCTTCGGTGGGAATAAGCTCTCCTGCTCAAGTAGTCTCATTTCTCGTGAGTGACTCTGTTTTTCACCAGTTGAAGAGGACCAAAGACGAGAGAACTTACCAGCGTAAATCCCAAGCGGTTCTCCTTTTTTGATCGTTCGTTGAACGTGCGATCCGACGAGAGGGTCATTGTAAGAGTAAGGATTGCGGATTCCTATGCGCACATGCTCTTCTGTCAGAGTCTGTCAACTTCTGAGTGGAAGCGCATACGTACCCCAACCTTTGTCTTCTGTGCGAAAAATATCGATCGAGAGCGCTTTCTTCTTCCCGACGACTCGATTGATACATCCATCGCCGCAGCCGCATTGAGAGTTGCATTCTCTGCGTGAATTCGAGCAGCATGTCAGCAAAGTAAGACGGACTTAGGAGAGAGAGGGAGAAAGACTCGCATGATCGGATCATCAAAATCTGCAAACTTCTCGTCGAGGAGTCCGTGTTCGTTGTAAGCAAAATCTTGATGACCTGAACGCGGTCCACCTCCGACCCGAGTCGTCGAAGCTGCGATTTGACGTTGAAGACAAGCGCACGTCTTTCGATTCTCTGGATTTCCGCAATCTCCGATACAACCACAACCCGAAGCTTGATCTGGAACGATTCCATCGGCGTAGATGACTCGATTCGTGTAACAGAGTTCGAACTCGGGGGAAGAGTAATCGGTAGGTCTCGCGTAGTCGAGAGGGATGATTCGAATCGTGGGTTGTTCTCCGGGAGGGAATTCTTTCGAGTTGGCGTCGTAGATCATCTGTTCGTATAAGAGCTTGTAGCCATCGCGGAGAGGAGGTTTCCCGTCGGGGTGAAGCTTCTTCCATGCTCGTTCGCGCTTTTGAACGGCAGCTTGAAGAGTTTGAGGAAACTCGTCGTGGAGGTCGTAACTTGGTCCAGCGATTTGTCGTAGATGACAGGGTAAGAGTCGTTGTTGATGTTTAAACTGTTCATATTCGAGGTCTCCCGTCAGCAAAGTCAGAGAGCGACGAAAGACTACAAAGATCACGAACCAGTCTTTCGTCCAATTCTTTCGGTTGAGAATCCGATACAATCCTCGCATTGTCCCCAACGATCAAAGGAGCTTTCATCATTCTCGAATCATCCTCCGTTTCTCGACCTTCGACGGCAAGGGTCGTTCGAGACTGCTTCTTCGCCGAATCTGGCGTACTCGTTCCACTTTCTGGCGATGACGGGCTCGCGCCGTCTGATTCGGTTCTCCTTGAACGTTTCCTACGTTCTCCTCGTCCATCGACCGAGTCTTCGGGCTTGCGTTTCCTTCCTCCTTCAGTGACGGGGAGAGAGTCGGCGGGTAATGAAAGAGGATCGGGCGAGGAAGAGACCGACCTTTGCGCAATGACGGGAGGAGGAGCGACGAAACGTCCGGATTTGACGGCTCTGGCTTTCTTGAGATTCATCGGCGGTTTCGCGGCGGATCCAGTCGATTTCCGGGCTTGGGTTGATTTCCTGGCCTCTGTCGATTTGACGGGTTTTGGGGGTATCTGCTTCCGCGGCTCTTGTGATGTTGATGGAACTGTTACATTCGCGGCGAGATCGGGATGGGGAGTAGACGACGACGTGTCGATTCGAAGGGTAACAAAGTTGTTTGCGCTTTGTTCGAGATTGTCTCTTTGACCCGTGAGTGACGAATGTGACGGCACGAGAGTCTTCTGAGAGGGTGAAGGAAGGAGGGCTTGCGTCACTTGCTGTTCGGCGTCGTCGTCGCTGTCCGAGTCGGAGGCGAATTTCGCAATAATCGGTTTCTTCACCTCTTCTTCGCCGACTTCCGCCATCTCGATATCCATAGCTCGTTTAGGAGCTGTCGGAGCGACGGTAGTCGTCATCGATCCTTGACTTGGCCCGGACGCGTCGTCCTCGCTGATCTCGTCCTCTTCCGCGAATCCGGTTCCTTGCTGAGGGAGGGACGTCGAAGGGTTTCCTGGAGGTAGCTGATCGCCAACTTCGTCATCAGATGAAGATTCGTCTGCATCGTCTGCGAAACCTTTTGGAGTTGTTTGTCGTGAAACGGGGGGAAGAGAAATCGATTGAGCGGTTGATTCGGAAGCTGGTTGTGTGGTAGATCGTCAGATTCAAGCGATGCTGAGCCCATTACTAGCCAGAGATGACGAAAAGTTGACTTACGAGGGTCGCTCTGAAGAATCTCCATCTTGTCATCGACGTCCTCTCTTTCCTCACTTCGTTCCTGCTCTGCTTCTGCTCCCGCCCCTCGCGTTCCATCTTCGGTGATACCGTCGACGGCTTGAGTAGCTTCTCCGTCCTTCTCCAGATCCATAATTCGATCCATCTCGAGTAACGCCGCAAGAGCAGTTTTTGCCTTGTCGACTCTTCCTCTGTACTCCGCCGCGGTCGAAACTCCTTCACTCGCGATGATCTGATAGAGGACATCGTCCCATTTGTTCTTATCTTGATCGGCGAGTGTCGAACGAAAAGCTCGAGTCTCTTCCTCTAGCCGAGGTAATTCGACATCGCAAAAATGATCCAACTCTTCCGCCTCTTCACGTTCTTGAGCTTGACGAGCGCTCTCCGCATCCTCCCGGGCTTTCCGAGTCTCTTCCTCCTGAGCCCTGGCTCTCGCGGCCTCCTCGAGACGAGCCTTCTCCTCGACTTCTCGTTCTCTCGCCGACTCCTCTTCAATACGCCTTGTCTCCTCCTCTTTCTCCTTCGCGATACGTTCCGCCTCGATCCTTTTCTCTTCCTCAACCCGTTCTCTCTCCAGCCTTTCCCTCTCGATTCGATACCTGATCCTCTCCACTCGTTCACGTTCAATCCTCTCCTTCTCCAGTCTCTCCGTCTCGAGCCTCTCCTTTTCTACTCTGTCAGCCTCCTCCTGGCTCTTCTTCGTCTCCTTGGCCAATCGGTCTTGTTCCTGTAAGAACGCTTTCCTCGCCCTCAACTCTTCCATCTGTTTCTGTAATCTTTCCAACATTTGTTCTTCCCTTCTTTCAATCTCGAGCTTCGATGACTCGTCCGAAACTGTTTTCTGAGGTCGAGTCGAGACGGGGATTGAGCTTGAGACGATTTCGAGATCGGAACTTGGATCATCGGGTTCTTCGGAATCACCGCGTTCGGAGGATGAGGAGATGTAGAGAACTTCTGACTTGTTGTTTTTGAGAGGTGGAGCATTCTGAGATTGCGTCGGGGGAGAAAGTCGGGAGGTGGAAGCGATGGGTTTCGACGGGGAAGGATCGGGAGGGAGAGGTTTTGTTTGTGTTTGTGGTGAGGGAATTGGAAGAGGAGGTTTCTGGGGCGAGATTAGATGTGCTGTGGCTGGTAGAGAGGCAGCGGAAGTAGAGGGAAGTGATTGTGATTGAGCAGCGGCGGAGGTGGAAGAATCTGGATTTTTCGAAGTGGGAAGATTACTCGATTTCGTCGAGGGAGAAGCAGTCGATGCTGAGATAGCGGGATCTGGTCGAGCGCCTTGTTTTTGTCGAGATGGAGAACCTAGGGACTGGAGCTCCGGCCGTTGATTGTCGTCGTGACTCGGAATCGAATCTTGATCAACTGCCTTTTCTTTTCCCTTCCCGTTCCCGTTGCCAGCTCGCGGGGTCTGATCGAGTGGTTGAGCTGAAGGGGATGGTTTCGCATTTGACCTCGAGACACTCGCGCGAATAGCGGCTGAGAACAAAGTCGATTTTGGTTTCGCACGAGGAGTCTCGTTTACGTCTGTTTGAGCCGAGCCTTGACTCCCTGCGGTGACGGTCGAGCTACGAGGTCGACCTTGTGATGTAGAAGTCGAAGCGCGAGGTTGTACAGGTGCATCTGGTTGAGTTCGGGACGGAGGAGGACGCGATTCAAAATCGAGGGAAGAATCCGAATCTGTGTCCGAATCAACGTCGATTACGACAGGACGTGGTGGTCGACCCGCCGTGGACTATGTTCCGATCCAAGCATCAGGTCAAATCGACGAAGCAGATAAATTGGAGAAGAATATGAGAACTTACTTTTCTCGCAGCTGTCGGAATACGTCTCGTACCAGCTGCTGCGGTTCGCTTCCTCGGAACTTCAGTGCCGTTTCCTTCGTCACTGTCATTGCTGATCTCGAATACTGTTCTCCCTTGATGCTGTGAAGAGGAACCGGCTTCGAAAGTTGACTGAGATACGTTGATTCCATGCCTCCCGCTTGCCGTCGTTCCCTTCGTGCGGCTACTGCCAGCGACAGCGGACCCTGTAGTTGCGTTTGCTCGTGAATTGGGGTTGTTGACTGAAGCTGCCTGTGACTGAACTGTCGAGCGGGAAGTCGAAGCGATTGGGGGAGTTGATCCATCCGACTCGTCGTCTGTTGTGAGACTCAAGTCGATCACTTGCGTCCCCATTGGGAAGCTGTCGAAACCGGAACGAGCGGGGAGAGTGAGCAATTGAGCCTCTGTAATCCGAATTGAATTCGATTGGAATTGACTAAGCTACCCTCTCGTTCGCTCTCTCCCTCACCCTTCCCGACCCTCTACTCGACGAGGTCATAGTTCGAGAGGTTTAATTACACTCTACGACACCCCTCCTTCCCGAGCGCGCTCAACTCTTCGGTCTCCTCTCCCTCTCTCCGATCAAACGACCTCGCGACTCTCAACGTTCAACCACTCGATCGCTCCATTCGCCTGTCTGATCGATCAGTAGATACTCCTAGCTAGTTAGCGCGAGTCGTATCGCCCGTCTCCCCCTCTCTCGACTCGTACCGTGCCACCAAGTTTCCCTCATCAACCTCTCTCCCACTTCTTTTCCTCTTGAAACGATGTCGTACGACGCGACTGGGTATGGGTACAACGAAATGGAAGATCAGGATCCTTATGGAGCAGGTACGGGAGCTGGATTAGGGGAAGAAGGAGGTGATTACTATTCGGGTGAAATGGATGAAGATGTGATCACTCAGGAAGATTGGTACGTTCCTTTTATCCTCCTGGATACCCACTGTGAGTAATACTGAGTGTTCTGTCGGTTGCGTGAGTGCAGTTGGGCGGTGATTGCCTCTTATTTCGCTACGAAAACACTCGTTTCGCAACAAATCGATTCTTTCAACGAATTCGTCAACTCGACGATGCAAGAACTCGTAGATGAAGGAGGTGCTTTGATTCTCGATCAAAACATGCAACATTCGGGGAAAGCGGGGGATGTCACGAAACGATACGAATTGAATTTTGGGCAGATTTATCTCTCGAAACCGACAATGACCGAGGCGGATGGTACCGTTGCTCCTATGTTCCCGAATGAAGCTCGATTACGAAATCTAACGTGAGTCTGCATCGATCTCCTTCCGTGAAAGACTCGTTACTGATTAGTCTTTTCGAATTTGTAGCTACTCGGCTCCTCTCTACATCGATATGAAGAAACGAGTATTGATACAAGATTCGGAAGAACCTGACCCTGAAACGGGAGAGTTGAATTGGGTAGAAGAAAAGGAGGACGATGAAGATACAGGAGAAGAGGAGAAGATCTATATCGGAAAGGTAAGCTTCTTCCTCATCTCTCTGCTTTCGAGGGATTTGGGAAATGACTCACACTCCCATTACGTGATGAGTAGGTACCGATCATGCTTCAATCTCAATTCTGCATCCTCGACAATTTGATGGAAAAAGATATGTACGAGTTGAACGAATGTCCCTACGATAAAGGAGGATACTTCGTCATCAACGGTTCCGAAAAAGTTTTGATCGCGCAAGAACGAATGGCGACGAATCGAGTTTACGTTTTCGCGAAATCTCAACCTTCGCCAGTTTCGTATTTGGCAGAGATTAGGAGTGCGGTCGAGAAGGGAGGGAAAACGATTTCGAGTATGCAAATCAAAATGATGAGACGGACGGAAAGACAGGTTCGAAGAAGAATCTCTTTGACCTCGTTCCCCGAACGTCAACTCATGGTTGTTGGTTTCGTTCTTTGACAGTCTGGTCAAACGATCAAATCGACCATTCCTTACATCCGAGCCGACATTCCTATCGTAGTCGTCTTCCGAGCCCTTGACATTATCCCAGATCGCGACATTCTCGACCACATCTGTTACGACAAGAACGACTCCGAATTGTTCGAAATGATGAAACCGTGTTTGGAAGACGCGTTCCCGATTCAGAATCGTGATGTAAGTATACACCAGATCCTCCGAACGAGGGTTTGAGTAGTCTTACTGAACGTGCTTTTGCTCTCCGCTCGATCAATTACACCTCTTCTCTCCCGACTATTCACCCTTCGATGCTTCACTTCGTTAATACTCAGGTCGCTCTCGATTTCATCGGACGACGTGGTACCGTTACGGCGCTCTCTCGAGATCGACGAATCAACTACGCTTCCGAAATCCTTCAAAAAGAAATGTTACCTCACGTTTCGATGGCTCAAGGACAAAACACGAAAAAGGCCTTCTTCTTCGGATACATGGTTCATCGATTGTTACTCGCGGCGTTGGGACGGAGAGAGTTGGACGATCGAGATCATTTCGGCGCGAAACGTTTGGATTTGGCGGGACCGTTGTTGGCGGCTTTGTTCAGGATGTTGTTCAGGAAGTTAACGAAGGACGTCTACAGGCACTTGCAAAAGGTACGGCCTGATTCCTCGCTTCGTCGTGACACTTGAAGGGAACTGACTCTTTTGTTCAAACTTTTCGCAGTGTGTCGAAACTCAGAAACCTTTCAACATCAACTCGGCAGTCAAATCGACGACGATCACGAACGGACTCAAATACTCGCTCGCTACCGGTAACTGGGGAGATCAGAAGAAGGCGATGTCGGCGAAAGCGGGAGTTTCTCAAGTTCTCAACCGATACACGTTCGCCTCGACCTTGTCGCATCTTCGTCGTTGCAACACTCCGATCGGTCGAGACGGAAAGATCGCGAAACCTCGTCAACTTCATAACACTCATTGGGGGATGGTCTGTCCCGCCGAAACTCCCGAAGGTCAAGCTTGTGGTCTCGTCAAGAATTTGGCTCTCATGGCTTACATCTCGGTCGGAGGACCCTCAGCACCGATCGTCGAGTTCTTGGAGGAATGGGGATTGGAGAATCTGGAGGAGTACTCTTCGGATATGGCGAAAGCGACGAAAGTGTTCGTCAACGGAGTTTGGCAGGGAGTTCACCGAGATCCAGCAGAACTCGTTTCGACGATCAAGGCACTACGTCGAAAGGGAGACATCAAGGAGGAGGTATCGATCGTACGAGACGTTCGGGAACGAGAACTTCGACTCTTTACCGACGCCGGTCGAGTTTGTCGACCACTCTTCGTCGTAGAAGATCAGAAACTCGCTTTGAAACGTGCTCACGTCGAGGCGTTGCAACGGGAGGATCCGGTTGAGGAGGACGACCCACCGAAATTGAAATGGTCGGATCTCGTCGAGAACGGGATCGTCGAGTATTTGGACGCAGAGGAGGAGGAAACGGTCATGATCTGTATGACTCCGGAAGATCTCGAAACGAGTCGACAGTTCGCCGAAACTGGAACGGTCAATCAAGAGGCGATCGCTTCGACGGCGACGGTCAAGGCGAGCGGAGGAGTCAATACTCACACCTGGACTCATTGCGAGATTCATCCAAGTATGATTCTCGGTATCTGTGCTTCCATCATTCCTTTCCCCGATCACAACCAAGTGAGTTGACGCGTTCATCATCTCGCCTCATCGATCGAAAGCTGACTCGATTCTGTCGCTCTAGTCTCCTCGTAACACTTATCAATCCGCGATGGGTAAACAAGCGATGGGAGTCTACCTTACGAATTACCAAGTTCGAATGGACACGATGTCGAACATTCTCTTCTACCCTCAAAAACCTCTCGCGACGACTCGTTCGATGGAGTACCTTCATTTCCGAGAACTTCCCGCCGGTCAAAACGCCATCGTCGCGATTCTCTGTTACTCGGGATACAACCAAGAAGATTCCGTCATCATGAACCAATCTTCGATCGATCGTGGATTGTTCCGAAGTTTGTATTACCGAAGTTATATGGATCAGGAGAAGAAGAGCGGGCAGATTCAGTTGGAAGAGTTCGAACGACCGACGAGGGAATCAACACTGAGGTTGAAGCACGGCACGTACGAGAAGCTAGACGGAGATGGATTGGTCGGACTAGGAGAGCGAGTTACGGGAGAGGTGAGTCTCTTTCCCCTCGAACCTCTCCTCGAGTGTCTGATCACTAAGCTCGTTTGTCTCTCGCTCTGTAGGATATCATCATCGGAAAGACGGCACCGATTCCGACAGATTCAGAAGAACTCGGTCAACGACTGAAAACTCACACGAAACGAGATGTTTCGACTCCTCTGAAATCGACCGAGAACGGAATCGTCGATCAAGTCCTCCTGACGACAAACTCGGAAGGACTCAAGTTCGTCAAGATTCGAGTTCGTTCGACTCGTATTCCCGAAATCGGAGACAAATTCGCTTCTCGACATGGACAAAAAGGAACGATCGGAATCACGTATCGACACGAAGACATGCCGTTCTCAGCCGAAGGAGTGACACCCGATATCATCATCAACCCTCACGCTATTCCTTCTCGAATGACGATCGGTCACTTGGTCGAATGTTTACTTTCGAAAGTTTCGACGATTACCGGTAACGAAGGAGATGCGACCCCGTTCTCCGAAGTCACGGTGGAAGCGATTTCGGATCTCTTGAAGAAGTACGGATACCACTCGCGTGGACTCGAAGTCATGTACAACGGTCACACGGGGAGAAAACTTCAAGCTCAAGTTTACCTCGGACCGACTTATTATCAACGATTGAAGCACATGGTCGGAGACAAGATTCACGCTCGAGCTCGAGGTCCCGTACAAATCTTGACTCGTCAACCGGTAGAAGGTCGTTCTCGAGATGGAGGTTTGCGATTCGGAGAGATGGAACGAGAGTCAGTCTAACTTCACTCGTTCTCTTCTCCGACTTTCTTACGTTACTGACCTCTTGTCTTCGCTCAGTTGTATGCTTGCTCACGGTATCGCCGGGTTCTTGAAGGAGAGGATGTTCGACGTTTCGGACGGTTATCGAGTTCACGTTTGCGAAATGTGAGTACCTCTCGCTTCCCTTTCTCTGCCAACTTATACTGACTCTAGTGAACCGATAGCTGTGGGCTGACGGCGATCGCGAACTTGAAGAAGCAATCGTTCGAGTGTCGAGCGTGTCGAAACAAGACTGAAAGTAAGTCGAGACTCTTTCCCTCGTTTGCAGTTCCTCGCTCATTGACGTTGATCTTGCCTTCGTTTTCTTCCGCAGTTGTTCAAGTGCACATTCCTTACGCAGCGAGTGAGTCTTCCCTTCCCTTCCCCTCTAATCTCTCCCCGCGCATTCGCTGACCCTCCTTCTTTTCTCCTCAGAACTTCTTTTCCAAGAACTTCAAGCTATGAATATCGCCTGTCGCTTTGGATTTGAGGACCGAAACGTCGAGAACGCCGCGCGTCAGAACTCGGCAATGTAAAATTCGTTTGATCTTGAGAAAGTTGCAACTCTTTCAGCTCTTTGATGTTGCAGTTACTAGATGTTTGGGGCATCAGGTAGCGAGAGATCCATATCCATGCGAGTTGAGACATCGTACGATGCGTGCCATACGAAGGGAGAGCAGGACGATTCGTCTCGCCAACGAGGATTGAAAGGAAAAATCGATCCTAGCTTCATTCGAAGGCGCCGCAATATCGATCGTCAAAACGGTGACTCCAGGGTTCGGTTGATCGACAGATCCGTCGTGAAGAGCAGGGAGAGCCGAGGTTCGCTCTGCAGCAGCGGTTCCGAACGTTGCGTTTGAAGGTGATCGAAGCTCGGCGAGAAAAGTTTGATCTCCCATCTCGAGGGTCGCCGTCTTTCCGTCTGAGGAGATTGATACGGTCGCGTTCGTGTGTGCTCGCCTGTCGTAGAGGAAGAAGGAAAGTGAAGCAAGAGTCACCCAAAGATTGTCAAAGTCGATTTGAGGTGGACGAGAAGAAAAAAACCCCCAATAAACGTCGACGGTTGCAGCGTCCCCGTCCGAGAAGAGGACTTGTCGTCGACCGCTCAAGAATCGACTACCGTGGTGAGCAAACTGAAGATGCAAAAGGCAGCTTTCAGAGTCTCTTGAAGAAACTGCAGCGGATGAATGGAATGTCTAAGCGTCCTTGTGCGCTAGCGGAAGATTTCGGAGTAAATCTGGCCAGCTTGGAGAGTCAATTTAGCCAGCTTGCAAAGTGAAAGCACCAACAACAGAGAAAGAAGAAACAGTAGAAACAGAGAAAAAAGATAAACGCTTCCGTCGCCAGCAGAACTCTCCTCAAGCCTTCGCGGTCTTCCACACAGTTGCAACCAGCTCCTTTGCGTGTTTGAGTTCTCCATCCGTAACCTTGTCGACCACGTTATTGAATGCAGTGGTCTTCTTGACTTCCTCCTTTTGGTCACGGACAAAGCTCGGGCGTCAGCTCGAAGATCGCGAGTCTTACGAAGGGAGGTGATCATGACTGACCCAGTTCTTGACAAAGTATTCGAGCACAGGTTTCCGAATCTCCTCATAGTCGATCGAGAGCGGACTGAACAACTCGTATGCGACCTGAAGATCCCTCAGGCGTGCGAATGAGCGAACGAGTCTTAAGAGCTGTATACTAGAGGAAGATGTACGGAGTATGAGGGAGACTTACGTTCTCAACGGTCAAGCACCTCAAGATCCGATCTTTCGTCAGCCTCTTCAGTTTGTCGAGGTTGTAGCAGTCGGCGAGACGATACATCGAATGAGGGCAGGATGGAGGCATCTTTGCGTTGTCGCGTTGCTGCTTGAGTGATTTGAATTTGGTGGGAAGCCATAATTCGGGAGGGTCGAAGGCGAAAGAAGAATCGGAAGGAGGGTGTTCAGCGAGCGCTTTGTCGCGAGCGACGAGGTAGTCTGACGGGAGAGCAGTGAAGAGTACTTCGCGGCAGTACAAAAAACAGACCATCGCGCGATAAGTCGTGAAACTATCGAGAAGAGCGCGATCAGTCGAGAACTATTCGCGCGGGGCAGAAACGGAGAAGGAAACAAACTCGGTCTCGGTGATGTCGATAACCTGAATACGTCGGGAAGTGCTCGAGACAGATTCGTCTACCCGTGCGCGTTTCTCCAGTCGAGGAGAATCTTCGGCAGCGGCGTTGGACGCTTCAAGGCTTGCAAGTTCGGGTGGATCGGTGTTCACTTGTGCGGATTCTTGCGTTGTCGTGAGATAGAAGGGCGAGAAAGCGGTACCGTCGAAGGTGAAGGAGTGTTCTTGGTTGGGTCGCAAGTTTGAAACATCCGTCGAATTTGCTTCGCTCGTTTCCGCAAATCCGCTGGAGAAAACTATACTTTGGCATGAAGGTCAGATCGTTGTCGCCGGCAAGGAAGATGAGCACTTGCGAGTATCAAAGTATTCCGCGTTCCGGCTGAGAATTGACTTCGAAGCGAAAATGAACCTTTTCTTCTCGTCTCGAGGGAATCGGAAGACGAGATCGGCAACAGTAATCTCGTCGAAATGAGGAAGAGTCGTCTTTGTCGGCACTTGTCGTAGAGAAGCCCGAGCGGTCCACGTGATAGTGCAGCGAATTGCGATTTTGCCCTGTGAAAAAGGCAAAACTCGAAATTATCAGCTCAAACGAAGCAGGATGCGTCACAATGCACTCACGTTCTCGTCGTAAAGCCTCAAAAGCACATCAAGCCCGAGGGAACCAATCCTGCCCCATCCAGCGTTGTCGGCATCAAACTGCTTATTGTTTAGGTTGTACGACGTGATAACCTTTTGCAACGTGATGGGCGATATGACCTACACTTGCGGAAACTCTCAGTGCTTTGAAGATATCTACAGGTGAAACAGAGGAGTACATACCTCGAACAAAGCCTTAGCTTCACCTCTCGACCAAGCCAGACTGGAAGTAGCGCGATTCCAATCTTCAGGAGCTATTGGAGTTGCGAAAACATTGAGTTCCAGTTTGGGTGTCGTACTGCTGCTACTGTGATCGCTATCGCCTCCTTCAGGATACTGTCGAGGAATCCTTGTGAGAAAAGAATAAGAGTAGATGCTGTTCGGCAGAGCGTCTCACTATCACTGCAACGTACAAAGACCATGGGTAGTCGTTCGACCTTTTCGTCTACCGCGAAGATTGTGTTCGAAACTTATGTAAGCGTTCATCTTGTCATCGTCGAATCGAATCGGAAACTCACAAGCTTCAATGCCCCTTCCCCTTCTGTTCTCAATTGCCTCAACTGCGCGACCTCTGCAGCACTCAGCGTCCAACTCTCGACCGTCTACCTTACAACATCATCAGTCGGCCTAGCGGACGTGAAATCGCGACGGAATACTCACGGTGAGGTGCGAAGAGCTCTGCATGTCTCAGTAACCGATGAAACAGGATTGTTCCGTCCCGAGGGAAAGTTGAGAGCCGTTTGAGGTAGTTTAACAGACTATACGATCTTGGGCGAGGTCAGCGGCCGCTGTTCGAGCGTTCATAGATGAAGGAAAGGAATCATGATCTCACACTTCACACCTCTAGCAGAGACACACCCTACAGCTTCCGAATACACGAGTGAGCTCCAGCGAAAGACTCTTCGAATCTGGGATCGTTTGGCGAGGGTGAGTGAAGGGTACGAGAGAAGAAAGGAAATCGCAGAATATTCTTCGCCTCCCTCACTCTCTTGAGCCGTTTTTCGTACGCTCCATGCAGGCAGTAGTCTGTCATATAGACAGTCGCATAAGTACGCCGAATGTATCGCTCGCCAATCGAAAGCCCATCTATTCGCAAAGAACCCAAGTCGATTTTGGCGTTCGCTGCTCACTGACCACTCTTTCCACGCTGTTCAGCTGTTCTACCGTCATGTCGTCGATCTGTCTGAGGTGCCGTCGAGGCCCTTGTTCGAGCTCTCGATACTCTCGCAGACTTCGACAGATTCCACGGCCCATTTTCTTCAGTCGTCGACAATTACCTTGGTCTGTCTTCTCTCCGTCTAAGAGCGACGTGACGATGCTGAAAAGAGATCTAAAATGTCCATTGAGAGAGAAGAACAGCGAAATGTAAAGACAGGGACAGGGGAAAATGAGGAGTGGAAGATGTAGATAAGCGAGTGAAGAACGAAAAGGATGGCAGAGTAGTCGTTAGGATATCGTGAGGGTTGCAGAGAAGGAGAGAGAGGGGAGAGATTAGATGAGGGTTTAATCATGCGATGTGAGCGACCATTGCGCGATTGCAACGTCGGGAGGAGAGACGTAAGAGTTTGAGCTCCATCCTGAGGAAGATCAATAGTTGTCAGCATCAAGTTTTGCCGTGAAATAGCGGAGGGAGAAGAAAAGAACTCACCTTGCCATTGAGGGTTGAAGAGAACTTCGATCGTTGCACCGCTCGAAGGCGCCGCGATATCGATCGTCAAGACGGTGACTCCAGGGTTCGGTTGATCGACAGCTCCGTCCTGAAGAGCAGGAAGAGCCGAAGTGCGCTCTGCAGCAGCGGATCCGAAAGTCGCGTCCGAAGGGGATCGAAGCTCGGCGAGAAGAGTTTGATCTCCCATCTCGAGAGTCGCCGTCTTTCCGTCTGATGAGATTGATACAGTCGCATTGGTGTGAGCTCGCCTATCGAGGAGAAGAAGGAGTATGAAGTTTGAGTCATTGAACCGTTCCTCAGCATCGATTCGAGGGAGAGGAGAGGAGAAAACTCACCATTGAACGTCGACAGTCGAAGTGACCTCGTCTCGAAGGAGTACTTGTCGTCGACCGTTCAAGAATCGGATACCTCGGTAAGCAGACTAGAAGAGGGGCAAGCAACTCGAATCAGTTTCCCGTCGACTCGATCGAAAGAGAAACGATTCCTCACCGAAGTTTGATTGTACATCTCACTCAAATCGGCAGTCATGAACGCAGTCGAAGAGTTGCCAGGAGTGTAGACGAGAGCATCTTGTTTATCGCCGGTCGAATCGTAGGTCGTCGTAGGTTGTCCAGCGACGTTTTGGTTCGATCCGATGTTGAGAGTGTTCTTGAGTACAACGGAAGAGAATCAGTACGGCTCTGAACAGATTCACCAACGTCGCACTCACCTGTCCTTGAGTTCCCTTGCGGTAGTAGGTCCATCGAAGCGAGTTTTGAGCTTCCGAACTGAACTGTTCATTTGAAATTCGCCAGATCAGAGATAGCACGAGACACTGACTCAGAGGACAGTGGAAGACATACGTATCCATCAGCGAGGTAGTCACCGTTACCGAGTTCTCCGAACCAACGTTGGCCCATCGCGTCAAGAACGAAGTCTCCCGCGTCGAGATCTCCGTGAGTTTGATGACCTTGGAGGTAACCCGCCTTCATCGCGATGTAAGTACCGTCGTTATCGGTCCAGGACGAACGGGCCGAGAACCATCCGTCAGTCATGTTGTCGAAGTGGTGATCGAGAGCGAGTCCGTCCCAGAATTGACCAGAAACTTGAGGGTCGTAGTAGAGGATCGACATCGGGTCGGGAGCGTCTCCACGGTCTCGTTGGAAGAGCGAGTAAGCGGGGATATTGTATTGGTTTCCGTAGAAGATAAGAGAGTTGGCAGTCGCGGTGTACTTGTTGGGTCCGCAATCTCCGTAGTTGAACAATCCTTGCATACCCGTGACGTACATGTGGTACTCGGGCGTGAGCTTGTAGCCGGGGTTGCTGTCGAGGAGACCTTGAACGGATCCAGTTGCGGAAAGGAGCGAAGCGGCCATTTCGGCGTGAGAGTAAGTACCGAAGTACCTGCAAAGTCAATCGGAGTGATCAGTGAAATGTGCAGTAACAGAAGAGAGGGGCGGATCGTCGAGAGAGAACGTACCAGTAGTTGGCGGTTTCGGACCAAGTTCCTTCAGGCGAGGGAGCGAACGAACAGTGGGATTGAGCGTTCTCGGGAGCGTTGTCGAGGATAGTTCGCGAGTAAGTCGTAGGGTCGTCTGCCGCGATAGCGAGCGCTCCCATGATAAGACCCTTGTTGCAAACCTATTTCGAGCGAAAAAGTAAGCTTTCTTCCGACTCAGACTCAAGAGATCTTGCTTCTCTCGAACAGTCGGAGAGAAGAACTTACACAGTTCCAGTTTCCGTCTGCGGTCGTCCACCACGAGTAAGCCGAAGCAGTCGAATCAGGAGCGGTGTAAACGTTGTTTCCGAACCTCAATCCGAGGTTGATGATCGACCACATGATCGCTTGACGTTGTTCCGAAGTCCAGGCGTCGTACATCCAGTCGTACGCGATCGCGAACGCTTCGGTGAATTCGGCGAGATCGAGGAAATGTTGTTGTCCGTTCCAGACGTCTCCGTTCGAGTTGGATTGACCGAAAGTTTGCGAAGTGTTTCCGGAAGCAACCTGAACATCGACTGAGTCAGTATGATAGACATGAGCGAATGAATGAGCTAGAGTGAAGACTCACTTGAAGTTCTTGCCAAGTTCGGTCAACCCATTTCGAGTCGTTCGACAAACGGTAAGCGTAAGCCCAGTGCTTGATCCTCAACTGAACTTCACGAGCAACGTCGAGAACACCCGATCCTCCGAGTCCTCCATCGATTTCGTACTCGGTAGGAGACATGTCGGCAAATCGAGAAGCGTTGACGAAAACGGTATCGTTCCAGTAACTCATGTACGAATCGGCCTCGATAAGCTTGGGGAGACATTCCCATTTGTATTGAGGAGCGATGAGCAGAGGGTGGGAGGAACGAATGTTGGTGATCGAGAGACCAGTGTCGGGGTCGGAACCGCAAGAGAGGGAAGAGTTCGAAGTGGAGGAAGGAGGAGCGATCTTGGCAGAGCCGGTCGAGGTAGGGTACATGGGGTTTCCATATTGGTCGGTAGCCTAGCAACGCAAGCCTTGGTCAGTCGAAGCTGGATCAGAGAGAGAGAGAAAGAATGGGAAAACTCACGGTAGGAACCACAGCTTCGTTCCCACTTCCCCTAGTTCTCGTCGCAGCCGAAGCAGCTCCGTTGTTCCCAGAGTTCCCACTAACATTGTTGTTCTTGTTGTCGTTCGCGGCACGAGAACCGAAAACTCCTCCCAAAACGGCTCCGAGAATCACGGCGATTAAGATGAGTGCTCCAACGATCCAAGGCCATTTTCTTCTGGGTTTTCCACCGCGAGAAGCCTGTATGAGGACACAGAGCGTGTCAGCAAACGTTCGTGCGCGGTACTTTCTCAGAAAGACACGGAATCGGAGACGACAATCGTTTTCGAACTGTGGCGTCTCGACTGAGTGAAGGGATGTGCAAACTCACGTTTGCATACTTCTCAGCACCTGGTCTTTGATCGTATTGGTTTCCTCCCGGTACTTGGTTGCTTTGGAGTTGATTCATGCAGAAGAGATGATGAGATCGGAGGGAATATTTCGAGAGGGTAGGAAGACGAGGCGCGCAGGGAGAGACAAGCAGAGTGTCAGTATGGGTGAACTATGAGCTACTCATTGCGCGTATTCCTCGAACAGAAACGAGTGACGGTGCTCGAGAGGACCGGGGGAATTGAGAGACGCGTCTCGTGTGAAGAGGAGGACGGTGAGACTGACTAGTTCTGTAGCGGGATCGCTGAGTCCCCTGATTGTCGATACATCCTCGCCGAGTTGTTGGAGAAAGAGAAGGAGGATCGAGAGCGGGCGAGTGGAACGAGAGAGTTTGCAATCTCGAACCTTGCGCAGCGATCTCAAAAAAACAAAAAACAATTCCAAGTCTCTCGAATGTATACTGCTATCGCCGTATACGTCACTACTGTACTGTATGACCAGGTCTACGGTCTGCGGGAACGACGCAGACAATTCTCAGCAGAGGTCTCACATTTTGTTGCATTTTCGCCAGGCCGACGAAAGTCAAAAGTAGCATCTTCTTCGGCAGTTACGATATCCACAGCTCGGTGTCGGCAAAGAACCAGTCGAAAATGGAAGCGTCGAGGTAGTATGCACGAAAGCGCGAAGGTTACGAAGAGAACGGTTCGAGCTGTGAGTTTCTTCCGCTCGCAAGCCGTTCTCTGGGAGATCACTGAGGAAGATCACTGCACACGGCGGGCAGAGTATGGAGAATCTGGTCACATACGAAATGATCTCAAAACCGGGCTCTGAAGCTTCCGAGGCAGCGAGGAGCCTGTTCGACAATCGAGAGAAATCGTGAATCTTGCGTTATGATGCATTGTTGAACTATCTACACTTTTCGTCGAGTCGGAGTCACTATTGTTGTTCAGCTTGCTTCTTGAGAGCAGTCGAGAGGGGTGTTCCATCCTGCAGAACCGACAAAAAAGAGCAACTCAGTGTCAGCGTGACTTTTGAGAGCAGTCTGCCGGGCTCGGACACTCTCCGTCGAGTCGTCGAGCCGTCGTGCGGTGACTCTCGACGGAGTGGCCGAACCGAAGATTCGAGGGAGAAGTGGACGGAAACTTACAAGCCAAACCTGTGAACAGACGGAAAAGAAAATCGCACGCTGTATCAGTACTGACGATCTTCGGGGTAGCAGACAAGCTATAGTAGAGTACTCACTTGATACCTCGACAATTTTAGCTCTGATCCTTCCGCAAAGACCATCTTTGCTGCCCATCCGACATGTTCGACTTTTTCTCCATTCTTCAATCCGTACGATACCTACAAGTTCACAGAACAGCAGCGTCAGTCCTAGCAGATTGTCGTGGTGACAGTGCGCGGGGTGACTGACCGTTCCGTGGAGCATGACTTCGTTACCGTTCTCGAAAGCTTTCTCCGGGTTGTGAGCGCGAGTTTCGACCCCTCCCCACATCGTTTCCCGGATCTTCCTCACCGCTACACATCGCACAGAAGAGAGCGCGTGATCGCGTCGGTCACTCGGTCCACGTTGCCTGAGAGTGTGAAGTTGCGAAAGAGATGAGGTTGAAGGAAAAAGGGAAAGAGCTTACCTGCTTCTCCTTTGACCGCGTTTAATCCCATAATGAAGTCGACATCACTCGTCAAGAAGTTGAGGTACTGCCGCCGTCCAGTGAGTCAGTGGAGAACACGGAGGAGGAAGTGGGGAAAGAAGGAAAACTAACTTGATCAACGTCACGGGAGTCTGAAGTGCGATAGAATGCAGAGATGAATTCAACTTTCGCTTGATCTAAGCTGGGAGGGGCGGAGAATTCGTAGGCCATCTTGGTCGGAGAGAGGAGGAGGAAGAACCGAATCCAGCTTATTCATCTCCTACTTCCACCCTCTCCCTCGAAATGCCGAGCTATATAGCGCTAGCAGCTGTAGCTCTAGCATCTATCCATGAACGACTGTTAACGAT
Organism: Sporobolomyces salmoneus; assembly: GCF_050403485.1. Classification (NCBI taxonomy): domain Eukaryota; kingdom Fungi; phylum Basidiomycota; class Microbotryomycetes; order Sporidiobolales; family Sporidiobolaceae; genus Sporobolomyces; species Sporobolomyces salmoneus. Next base: position 264,229 of record NW_027481142.1, read on the forward strand.
CCCCCTCCTCGTGCTCACGGGGGTTTTCCCTCCCCTTTCCACTCTCACTCAACACGTGCTCCTCCCTCCGTTCTCTTGGGCCGCAAAGGGAATTAAACTGGTCGGGGTCGCCTTACAAGTTCTGTATTTGCTCGAGGGGTTGGTTTCTGAAGCGGTCGGCGAAGGGCTGAACTCGTAAGCTCGTCCTTCCCTCTTCCTCTCTGATCGTCGAGCTCCCTTTCACAGAACGCTCTCCTCGTTACGTTCAGGTTTGCGTCTTCCTCTTCTTCAACGTCTCCTGCGGCTCAACTCTCCCGAACCCGGCTACAATTGACAAACCTCACAACAACAGTCTACCCCTCTTCGCTCTCTACTTTCTACGGCAAGCGTTTCGACCCCTTGTTTCCTACAACGGATCCGAATGCGCCTATCCAGCTCACTCAGAAAGATGTCGACGATTGGGAAATCGAGGGAATCAAGCTCAAGCAGGATGTCGAGAATGGAATCCGCGAGACCGTCGATTTATGGATTGAAATTCTCGACAATTCGCCCTCGGACGAATACTTGCTCGCAGCGAAGGAAGAGATCAATCGTATTCAAGCTGGAAGACCGACAACGTATCTTTATCAAGGAGAAGTGGGAACGATCGGGGACGAACTGAGTCGAAAGATCGAATTGGCCGACAACGAATTTCAAGCTGAACAAGCCGCTCGACTCGACAAGGAATTCGAAATCTTCTTGGATCAAATGGGAATGGACGAAAAGGCGAGGAGTACGCTCGATAACCCTTCGGATCCGAAAGATTCGAAATCGAAAACTTTTCGACAATTGCTCCGGTCGAGGTGGGAAGAAATGAACGGGCCAAATGGAGTGATGGGGAACGTACAGAGCGAGTTGGCGAACATCTTCGGAGGAGGAGGAGGAGGCGACGGCGACTCGGCAGGTCTCAATCTGGGAATGGGCGCTCCTTTAGAACCTGGAGTCGACATCGATCAGAAGTTCGCATCTCCCGATTACAAGCCCGCCCGAATCCCCCTCATGACGATTCACCTCCTACGAGATCAAATCAACAAGGCAATCGCAGCTCGTTCCGCCAGACCTCAAACCGGTCTCCTCAAGTACCTCGAACCGGAGGATCCAACAGACTCACAGATCCTGCCGAAGGTATCGAGAAAAGTCTCGGACGATTATCTCGACTTCTTCCAACGAGCTGTCAAGATTGATCTCAGAGCTCGGGACATCACCCTCGCGATCATTTCCTACTTTTCTCCCTCTTCTGCTCCTTCTCTTCCTCGCTCGGAGAGCACGAATGCCTCGAACTCGCCTTCCATCCTTCTATCCTCTTCCTCGCCCGACTCTTCGATCGCACCTTTCCCAGCTTTCGTCAAGAAACTCGATTGGACCTTGACGAGAAGCGCGGAGAGGTTCTTGAGTAAACACGAATTTGCGCGGACCGCGTTTGGTGAAGCGACAGGGTGGTTGGCGGTGAGAAGACTGGAGGACAAGGTGAAACAGTTGGAGAAACTCGTAGAGGAAGAAGGGGCGACGAAGACAGAGAAACTCGAAGCCGAGCTGTGATTCTCACTCTCGGTGTCGTATTCTGCAGGTTACTCGGATATTGCAAGTGTATTAAATTATGCATACGAGACAAGAGACCGAGTGGAGAGAGGGAGAATGAACAGTTTGAAAAGCAGATTTTGTTGCGCTGATGTAAATGCGAGCTGCTACGACAAAAGAAAGAAACGACGAGAACGACGACCATAGGAAGTGACAACAAGGTATATACTCATACAAACCCCGACCCAATTAAACGCCCCCGAGCCCCCAAAACGAGAAAAGAACCTCCGTAATATGATATTATGAATCTAACCTTAGCGACCTTCGTGCTTCAATTTCCTGCTGTACTTCCGCTACTTCTTCCATGATGATTCTGAGCGACTTGCCTCCCTTGATCACCCATTTGTCAACCCCTCCTTCCGACGCTTCAGCCATATCCTTTTCGTTCGACAAACCGGTGAGAGCGATGATTCGACAGCGTTCCCAGCCCCGCTCGACTTCGAGTTGTCGGATCGCATGAGTCGCACCAATACCGTCCTATCGAACACGGTGAGGATGAACTTCCCTTTCTCTTCTGACGAGGAGATCTAGAAAGAACTCACCATGATCGGCATCTGAACATCCATCAAGATCAACGAGATATGACCTTCTGCTGCCGAGAACAAGTCGACCGCTTGCTGTCCATCTTCGGCTGCCGAAAATTTAATCCTCTGTTCGAAATCGGACAAAACGAAAGTCAGGAAAGGCGGGAAAGGAATCAGCTGTATTGACAAGTAGAATGAACTTACTTTTCCCGAGAAGAGTTTGATTAGGACATTTCGCGCGACCGGATTGTCGTCGGCGAAGAGAACGTGAAGATCGGGAGCGATGCAGGTTGTGCGTTGCTTCTGAACTTGAGTTGTAACCGACTCCGTAGCGATCGTTGCCGGAAATGAGTTGCGTATCTCCTTCTCCTCGACGACGATTGCTCCGGGGGAACTCATCGGGATAACCGAAGATTCGACTTGCTGAGTTGCGGAGATCGCAAGTTTCGCTGCTTCGATAACGAGTTCGTCCGCACCACTGTTTGGCTTAGCCTCAATTTCGAGAACAGCGGAGAGCGTCGATTGTAACGCGGAGACGGCCGAAGGGAAATCGACAGGAGGAGGTTTCGAGATCGTAGGAGAATGATGGAGGCTCGAGACCGGAGGCGAAGCATTCGTAGCAGTTGCAGTTTCACGTGCTTGAGCTTCTGGCGTAGGCAAGATATCTGAGGCATGAAAGAAAAGGTTGTCGAGTTCGGTCGATACCATCCTCCGAGTCGAAGTTCCGGTATGAATGTCGAAAGGAAAGCTACTCGCTGTCGACTGTTGAGAACCGATGAACTCGATCGGAAGTGTGATAGAGACTTCTGTTCCGACCCCGAGTTCCGAAGTGACATCGAGTCGACCTGGTCCGAGACGTTTGATAATCGAGTCGCAAATCGAGAGACCGAGACCGACACCCACACTACGCCAGAAGGACGATTAGTCAGTACAATATTCGAAGTAGACTTGTCGATGGTGACCCACGAGAAGGAGTCGGCTTGTTTGAAGGGCGTGAAAAGCTGTCCCTCGCGCAAGAAGTCGGAGGACATTCCGATTCCCGTGTCCTCCACGACGATCGCGACATGACCGCGATACGAAGACTGATCGAGACTTGGTCGTCGGCGAGGTTGAGGAGTCCCAGGATCGTGCTTTATGCTCGACGTTCGACCGAGGTATCGAAGAGTGATCTTAACGTGGCCAGTTTTCGTGAATTTGAGGGCATTCTGAACGATATGCCGATCGCATCAGCATAATAAGGAGACTGGGAGCGCAGAGGTAATCGAACTCACTCCGACAACGTTGAGCAGAACTCGTCTTAGGCCGCCGACATCTGTTGAAACTTCCCAACCATCTTGCTTGTCCTCAATCTCGAGGATCAAGTCCAGCTTGCCTCGTCGTTCTTCCTCTGATTCTTTCGCTTCAACTTCGAGCACGCCTCCGAGATCGACCGTGACGAGATCCGCTCGTTTCTTCTTGATCCAAGTACTCGTGAGAACGCCTTCGATAAGGGTGACGAGGTCGATTCGAGCGAGCCTTCTCCGAGAGATGCTCGCTTCCTCCGCTGCCGTGCTATTGCTGAGTTTGGAGAAGTCGAGGGTATCTTCAAGGACCGACGAAAGTGAATCAACACAAAGTTCTGCGGCGTCGAGGAGTGGAGCCACCTTTCGCAGTTCCGGAGGCGATGAGAACTGTCAAGGGAGAAGACGTCGAGTGAGCAAAGGAGCGACTATCAAGATGGGCAGACGTAGAACGCACCTCTCGTATCAGAGACAGCTGAGAAGAGACTCCATAGAGCGGAGTACGAACTTCGTGCGATACTGGAAGAGCAACGATTGCAGAGGATTAGCTTGGTGCTGCGCGTGAAGGAGAGACGGATCTGGATGGCTCACCTTGCGAGATGAATGAAAGCTTTGCTCGATCACTTTCCCTCGCTCTCTCCCGGAGCAGACTACCAACGAGAACAGCGCCAACAGACTCGATGAACCGACGATCCGAACGTTCCTATAGGCACAGAAAGAAGAAGCTGATATGAGCGAGCTGAAATGGAGAACAAGGAGGAAGAGAGGGGACTTACAAATCTGAACCATTTCTCTGCGCTAGATAGCACGATCATGAGAGCGGGTGAGCCGTCGACATCGAATACCGGGACGCAGTGAGTGTCGCTGGTTTGAGAGGGTAGAATCGAATAGGCCGAGAAAGCCCCTTCAAGCCCTTCAGCAACAATTTCTTCTTGAGTCATCTAGAGTTGCGGACAGACGTGAGCGCCCCGCTAAGGGTACAGAAGTACATCGAAGCGTCGACTTACAGAATAATACATTCGGATCGTCTCGTCAATCGCTAGGACCAGAGGATCCTCTGCTGCATCCGCGTCTAACTCCCCCGTTTCCGCTTGTGATCTCCTCCGTTTCTCGATCTTCGAGCTTCTCTTAACGATTCCGCGCCAATCTACATTCCCTTCAGACGCCATCAATCCGATTTTTCCTCGAAGCGTTTTCGTGTTTTCGGGACCTAATCCGAAACTCTCGGTCCGGTTCCTCGGCACTCTTGGAGACTGTACCGTCGCGTTCGAGCTTCGTCGAGAAAGGGGACCGGAGTCGTAGTCGGAGGGGGTAGGAACGGGAGGCGCAAAAGAATTCGTTTGTGTGGGAGAGAGGGCGAAAACTTGCGCTTGAGGTTGAAACTGTTTCGAATTGAATCCGTGAAGGTCGAGGATCGCGCAAGATTGACTTCCGGTGAGAGAGATCAGGTTCGTCGCAGCGGTCGTGAAGAGGGATGGCGCGAGGTCTGACGAAGTTTCGGAAGAATCGTCGCGTCGAGATGGAGAAGGAGGGGTCGAAGTCGAGAAGGGGGCGAGATTGGAGAGCGCTTTTTGGCGCGAAAGCTGAGGGTGCGGAGATTGCGATGGGAAGTCGAAAGGTCGATCTTCAAAACTTGTGCTCGTTTGCTGTCCTTCCTCTTGGTCGAGACTGTTTAGTGGAGACGTACCGCGGGAAGTTGTGCTCGATGATGGATCCGAGTTGACCGTGAAAAGACTACCGGGTTGAGCAGGTTGAACGAGCGCTCCACGAAGAAATTCGCCGAGAAAGTCGCTTTGTTTCTGTTCTTCTTTCCTCCGCCTTTCTTCGAACCCAAGTTGGAATTCCCTCGCAATCATTTCAGCCAGATCACTCAACACCGCTCGATCTTCTGTCGTGAATTCTGACGGATCCCTTAACGTCCTCGTTCCATCCATCAAACACAGCGCTCCCGAGGCGAGAGTCGAAGGGAGACCTCGTCTGGACGCGGTGTCTCCTACTGGTAGATTTATGTTCGCTGCGGAGTAGAACGATATACCACCCCCAGATCCGGTCGAGTAAGGATTTCGTGCGAACCTCCAATCTTTGTTCGCGTCGGCGACGACGAAAACTTCTTTCGGATCCTTGTAGCTCGCTGCCATGGCATGAGTGCAGAAAGCGGGATCAATTTCGAGACGTCGAAGTGGATCTTCGAGGGTCGGTTCCCCATCCGTAGCGAAACCTGTGTCGACGAACGGGGTAAAGAATCGGCAGTGAGCAGGTGCTGCTTGGCGTAAACGAAGCTCGTATAACATACCTCGTTCTGCGCCGAGTACTTGATGATTATCGAGAGTTCTGTAGTCAAATCGAGACTGTCAGCTCGAAACGGGAAAAAGGAGAGTTCGAGATCAGACTCACAAGCTAACGACAGCCATTTTCGTCTTGAAGTGAGCTTTCGCAATCGAACATATTCGATCTATAGCGTTCCTCCTCACAGGTTGATCAAGTCCGTACTTGTGAGCCAACCTCAACCGTTCCTCCTCGTAGGGGCCTACTGGCGCAGGAAACGTGCCGTGGTTGCGGTAGTGCTCGAGGAGTTTGGAGGCGGTTTTTTCCGTCACTGCCGGGTTGAGGAGAGAAGGGGCTGAAGTCGATGGAGTCGAAGCAACGGAGGATGAAGACGAAGAAGGTCGACTCGACCCTGGCGAAAGGGTGATAGCAAGGGAAATCGGTTCTCGACGAGGCTTGTTCGGACGGGAGGTGCTGGAGACATCGGCTGGAGGCAAGGAGGATGGAGAGGGAGGAGTCGCGGTCGAGGGAGAGGGTTGATGCGGTTTTCCAAGCCCCTCGAGGATTGCGAGAATCGAAGCTGGAGGGTCGGGAGCTTGATCTGCGGGACCAATTTGACCGACACTATAACGTTCCAACCAGTCTGCGAATGCGACCTCGTCCGTCTTCCCGCTCGAATTCGCACCGGCCGGTGGAAAGGCATCCAACGACGGAATCTCCTCCTCGGTCCGAGCCTTCTGCTCGCATCTCGTCGTAAGCCCCGAACCTTGCGCCATCGGCGGTCCACTTTCTAGTTGGGGATGTCTTCCTCTTTGAATCCGGGACTGTTGCTGTTGAATTCTCCCCCTGTCGGTGATTCGAGCGAAGAGTGTCAGGGCAGCCTGTTCTTCTGCTTTGAAGTACCACGGCGGGAATCGGTCGTGTTTCGAGATGCGCTAAGGAGGAACCTTTGGGTGGTGAGGAGAGCAGTCGAGAAAAAGCGAGACTCGGGCTTTTGCGAGTCCTCCTCTCCGAGCGGTTGAAAATCTTTCGTCGATCCCACTCCTCTCTCTCTCTCTTCTCCCTCCTCTTTTTCTACTTGCTCTCTCTTCCAAATCCGACAAGACGAGCCTGACAGTTCAAGGTGAGCCACCGTGATCAATTGCAGTTCTACCTGGAGATGGCACGGCTTTTTTTTTAGCCGAACTGAGCTCCGCTAAGCAGAGTTTTGAAATCCCCGCCATAACTTGAAACTCCGAAAGTTGAATGGGTTCTCCAGGTTCGGAGGACCTTCTGTTTGGGAATAGTGTACCGGGGTCGGTTTGTTTCTCGCTGCTGCCGAGCTGTTACCGTCCCTCTGGCGCAATTGAACGGTTCCGCGAGTAAAAAACGTACAGTACAGTATGGGAAACTCGGTGTCAGAGTCCCTGCAGCAGTATGGTAGCTATACCGTAGCCCAGTCACTTGAACGAGCTAACTTGGCAAGTTCTTTCCGAATTTCAAGTTGCACGAGCTTTGATGCGAAGCGGTACCGCTTGCTCAGCTCCATTGTACTGTACTAGTATTGGGCGTGAATGTTTCGACGACAGTTCATATTTGAAATTAGCATTGAGGTGAAATCTTCTGCTCGCGACGAGTCTCTGCGCGCGCTTCTCTCTCGTCGTGTCACATCGCCTCTCGTCTCGCCTCCTTCGACGAGATGCAGCTCGTCTATCTCAAGGAGCAATGTGTCGAACCGAAAGGGACTACGAAAGTGCTCGAACGCATCACGGAAGGAATCGCAAAGTGCAAGAAAGCAGTTCTCCTCATCGGAGCGGGTTGTTCGACTTCAGCCGGCATACCAGTACGTTTATTCGTGCTCCTATATATGCTTGTACCTACTGACCACGCGTTACAAACAGGATTTCCGTTCAAAAGATGTCGGACTCTATTCGACCTCGTCCTCATCTCCAGCTGCTTCTACCTCGACCTTGAAAGGACCAGCGATGTTCTCCAGCTCCGTGTATTCCTCTCCGGAAACGACCGCTCAACATCTCGAATTCTTGACCGCTTTCAAAGACTCGCTCGAATCGATCACTTCGAATCCTCCAACTCCGACCCATGGCTTCATGACGACGCTCAAGAAGCACGGGAAGTTGAGGAGAGTATACACTCAGAACATTGATGACCTCGAAGGCAAGGCGGGATTGAGACCAGTCGAGATTGAAGGTGTCAAATTACATAACTCTGGGCGAGAATCGGGAAAAGTCGATGTCAAAGGCAAGGGAAAGGCGAAGCTCGAAGGAGATTACGTTCAGTTACATGGATCGATTCATCGGGTGAGGTGCTCGGCGTGTGATTACGTGGCGGAATGGACAGACTCGGTGGAAGAAGATCAACTAGAAGGAGTTGGACAAGTTTTCCGGGGCGGAGAGGTTGCTTCATGTCCACAGTGCTCGAATAGAGGTCAGTCGTGTCCTCATTACTCTCTGCGGAAGATGCTGACGGATTTCTCACGACTTTAGCTGCGATTCGAGCTCTTCATGGCAAACGTTCCCTCCCGAGTCGTTCATTTCTCCGTCCCGCGATCACTCTATACGGGGAGAACTCTCCAGCCGCCCTCTCCATCGGTTCACTATCGGTATCCGACCTGACGTTGGGAGGTGGACCAGATTTGATGCTCGTGATGGGAACAAGTCTCAAGATTCCAGGGTTCCGAAAACTCGTCAAAGAGTTTGGGAAAGCCGTCAAAGCGAAGGGAGGACTGAGGATCTTAGTCAATAGGGAAGAGATCAAAGGTCAGGAATGGAAGGATGTTTTCGATTACCATTGTAAGCCAGTTCGAGAACCTCGAAGTCTGAGCTCGATGCTGATCCCTCACCCCTCCTTACCTAGTTGTCACGGATTCAGATCTCTTTACGAAGCGCGTCGTCACCGACTGGAAGCGTACTCGACCCCGAGATTGGGTCAAACCACAATCTACTCTTTTCGATTCGTTCTCCGTCAACAAGAAACAGCAAATCTCCTCTTCGAAACCGAAATCAGATCCCACACCTCGACCTCCTCTCCGTACGCTCTCATCAAACACTATCTTGCCACCACTCCCTTCCTCGACGAACATGCAGAAATCTTTCAAAATCGTCTCGAACAATCCTTGGTCTACCGTCGAGTACTCCGACCGCCCTTCGAAACGTGCAAAGGTCACGCCTTCCCCTTCTCCATCGAAACCTCTCACGACTCGTACTTCTCAGGCCGCCCTCACTCCTCTGTCCATGCCAGATCTCTCCTTCTCTCCATTCTCTTCTCCCTCTTCGGACGACGATACGACTACGACACCTCCTCAACCACAACCTCATCATCGCGTTGACTATCTCGGACTCTCTCCGTTGACTGCTCGCTGCCCGCGATTTGATTCGATCTCTCCGACCAAACCCTGTTCCTCTTCTTCTTCTTCGTCTGCCAGCAACGATCACTTATTGTTCCAACCTTTCAAACCTCCTCTTGTACGCCACTCGCTCTCGCACTCTTCCCACTCGAAACCTGTTACTATCCCCCGTGATTCGAGAACTCCGAGTCCTTTACCCTTTTTCCCTTCGTCACCTGAATACTAGCGATTAGCTCGTTTATATCTTTCTCTCGCTTGTTGTCACCCCTTCGCTTTACGATTCACCATCCATCGAGTTCTGTGATCTTCCTCTAATGATACCCATTGTGAATCTTCTCTGTTTCGCAAACGGATGAGAGAAAGTGAAGAGATAGTAAATCCGATTGAAGATTCCGGGAGGAAGGAGCACAACAACGATAAAAGACAGTCGATAACTACAAGAACCCAACGAACCTCTTCTCGCTCTGCACAAGAGCTCTCCAATCGACCGTCCATCCCTGCGTATCAACCACTTCCCAAATCCTCTCTACCGCGTCCAGATTATCCTGATACCCTTTCTGTTTCCCACAAATACTCAATCCTTTCTTACACAACTCTCGGTCGTTAGGGAGAACGGCGACGGTCGCGGCGAGGAACCAAGGAACTGCTCGAGTCGAACAAGCGTTGAAGTAATCTTCGTAAGACGGGTCGGGGGCGTGTCGAGCTCCAGATTCGGAAGCGCGGAGAGGGATCGAACTTGTTTGGATCGGGTGATTGTTGAGTACTCGAGCACCGATTTGGAGAATCTGCTGAAGAGCCGAACGGACGACGAGCGAAAGGGAACCGTGTCGGAAAACGGCTTGGTAGAGGAAGAGAATGCAGGCCTGTAACGATCAAGGTCAGAAAAGGGGAACGAGAAGAACGGAAGAGGGAAGCTCACATGTCGCCACATCTCGGCAGTCGCCAGTTTCTCGATATATGAAGCACTGTCGTTGTTTCCCGTGTCGAGTGCGGTAGGTCTCCAACTCCTTATCGCCTTCTCGATCGCGTCACCTTTGAATTTGACGACTTCATCCGGTAGAGCCTCCATTTCTGCGCTAAGGTTTGCGGTAGCAGCGATGCAGAGGAGCAGTCCCACTGGGAGACCGAGGTGAGTTTCGATCGAAGGAGTCTCAGAAGTGTTGACATCGGCGAGTACGGTCGAGGGTGAAGAAGCAGAGGTTTCCCCTGGTAAATTCGAGAATGCAAAAACCTTGGATTCGAGGAGAAGATGTCAGTCTATCGAACGAAGAAGCGACGAGAGCAACTATGCGCTTACGGTACGTCGTTTCGGGATGCAGATGCAGCGGATGGCATCCGTGAAGGCGAAGGCTACGTATAGAACGTCAACCGAGCTTCGAATGGCAGACAGATCAAGAGCCGGCCTAGAGAACCGGAAAGAGTCAGAATGAGACGCAGTGGGAGAATAGTTGAGAATGTTACTAACTGTGAGCCGAGACTTTCGTGAATGAAGTATTCCATCAGAAGGAGGATAGCGTTCGATGCGGCAGCTCCGAATTGGTCGAACTGATAAGCTTGAAGATCGAGGGTCGCGACGAGTTTCGCCTCGAACGGAATCGGCTTCTGGAGATGCTCCATGGCGGCCTGAAAGTACTTGTCCGATTGAGCGAGCAACCTCGCTTGAGCTTCGGCGGATGCTTCCGGATTTTCGTCTGACGAAGATTGCATTCGAAGCCGATAGAGCATGACCATAGCCATACTCGCGTTGCGACTGAGTTCGTGAGAGTTTGCGAGACCGTAGATTCGTTTAACGACGATGTCCCGAACCGGTTTCGGAAGAGATCGAAAGAAACCTTCGTTGAAAGCATTGTATACGGGATCGACGACGTCTGGTTCGTCGGAAGTAGAGGATGATGTTGTTTCTTGAGGTTGTTCTTGCTGAGGAGGAACGGGAAGAGGATCATCGAGAGTTTGAGCTGAAGTCGAAGCGACGGGTTCTGAAACGGGAGGGAGAGGAAGTTGAGGAGGAAGGAACGAAGGGGCACTTTGCATCGGTAATTCGGCGTCTGGGTCGTTTGGCATCGGCATCGTTGTGAACTCGGACGAAGCGCCGCTGTCGTGAGTGTCTTGACCGATAGTTTGCCAATACGCGAGTTCTTGGTCGAGACTTTCGAAGAAATCGTTGAGATCCGTGTTGGGTTGATTGGGTACGGAAGGGAGTGGGAGTGGTCCGGGAGGAGGAAGAGGTTGTAACGCGGGAATCGAATAAGGAAGGGAATAAGTTGTCGGAGCGGGAGGTAATTGAGGATATTGCTCAAAATTCGCTGAACCTCCGTATCCACTTGCGCTACTACTCCCTCTTCTGCCTCTCCTGTTTCTCTTTCCTCCCTCTCCTTCTTCTCCGCTACCTTCCTCGGCGTTTGATCCGGCGGTCGAAGTTTTCCCTTTCCGTTTGAACGTCTTCAAAGGTTTTTCTCCTGGCGGTACTGGCCAAACGCATTCCCACGATCCCATGAAGCACCTCTCGCATGCTCCTGACGAGTTCTTTGTCTCTGAACATTTCTTGTGTCGTTGACGGCCTTTTCGAATACGAGCAGTTGCGGCGAAGGGACGGGCAGCAAGCGTGGATGGGATCAAGTCAGTACATCTCATACAATAGCTAGGGAGTAGCAAGGTACTCACACGTCAGGCAACCTGCCCTCGACCGTGTTTGCTTTGTTGTCTCTTTCCCTTTGCCGTCCTTTGATGCCATCCTAAACTTCCGCGCGAGCGTGCTCTAGGTGCCTTATCCGACCGTGTCAACGCTGATCGGTGCCAGTCGTGCTGGTTTCGTTGCGTACGAGGCGGTTGTAGTCGGCTAGAAAGAGATGGAGAACGAAAGATGGGCCCGTGATAAGGGGCTATTTACCTCGGTTTGCTGTGCTCTGCGCCCTGATGCTCAAGACACGAAAGAAAATACAGAGACGCTGTACAGGTTGCGTCAGAAAAAAGGAAAAAAGAGAAAAATCTTTCGCAAGTTTGTTTGCAAGGGAGAGGCTTCCTTCGCCGTCGCTGCGCCTCTGCGAGCTGCTTCACCGTTGCGTTCGAATCATTCGGAGCCAGCGACCAGTCTATACTGAGCTTGGAAGCTCGTAGCGTCTCGCAATGGGCGAAAGGAACGAGGCAGGCTTGTGATTGAGGTGTGCGCTTCTTTTGATCCGTTCACAGAAGGAGGTTCCAACAGCAGCTCGGAGTATACGACGAGTCATTGCCGAAGCACGTCACCCACGATGGAGACGAGAAAAGTGCACGGTTAGACGGACTTTCGAGAGGTGAACTTTGCATTCGAAACAAGTCAGGTTGAATCTCTCGTGCCAAATTCGGCGGCGAGTCGCGATGCACAGGGCAGTACGCTACTCTCATAGCGAGCCTATAGAGGGTAGTGGGTGAGCGAGAGAGCGAGAGACTCGAGAAATTGAGAGTTTCCAAAAGTGAATGAGTTCCATATTTTTGCCTGTTCGTTGCAACACTTCAAGGATTCTGTTCGATTCAGATCTCATATTGTTCGTGGACAAGAGAGATGCGAGAAATGCCTGGTCGCTGCGACGAGAGTCGTCATAGAAGCAACTTCAGCTTGTTCAAAAACTGGTCTGTGCGCCGACTTCGTCAACCGTACGCCCCTATCGCTTCGTATATGAATGTACAAGAGGTGATCCACGATCACTTGTGCGTTACGTCGATGCTGAATGTACAGTGTCTGTGCGATTGAAGGTTATCAAATCGATTTTGCATTTTCTTTCGCGAAAAGCGATCGCGGTCGTTCCATCTACTCTTTCTGTTTCGTTCCAAGCTCTATGTAGGCCTCTCGAGCTGTACTATCTGCCCGAGCGTACGGTGCGCGCAAATCAGTAGTGTACGCGGCGTTCTAAGCTTTTTAATGATATTGGGTTGTTTTTGCGCCGGTTAAGCATCGATTGATTCTGTAGTCTAGTTGGTTAGGGCACCGCATTGTGGCTGCGGAAACCGGCGTTCGAATCGCCGCAGAGTCAAGTATGATTTTTTTGCCTTCGAGAGGTCTGCTCGTACATTTTTGCTTCCCATCATCTCTTCTGGCCGCCTCGCTCGTAGCTGCTAAAGTGTCACTGCTGAGAAGTATGTAAGCGTCGATGGAGAGAGAACTCACACTAAGGGCATATTTTGGCCGCACAGACCTCTCTTTTTGAAAAATCCCACACGTTCCCTTTTTCTCCTCTCTCTTCCCCCTCTCCCTCACACAACACCAGGAGAATGACAGCACTACCGATAGCAATACCTCAAGGCCCGGCAGACTACTTCGCAATCCTCGTCGCCTCCCTTTTGAGTTCCCTTTCTTCCTCTCTCTCGTCTCTGCCCCACACCGACCTCGAAGCACTCAAGACGACATACCCTCCACCCCAAGAGATCTACCACATTCTATCGCAAAGCTCTGCAACCTGGGAGATGCTGCGAGTCCCGCTCGAAGTTGAAAGAATCGTTTCGGGAGAATCCCCAGTCAAACTAGCGGACACAGTGATCGGACTTCAAATCTTTGGAATCACTGGAGGAGATAGATGGCTGGGACAGGCGTGCAGCGAAGGTGGATGGCAACTGGTCGAGATTATGAGCTATTTCGGACAATTGAAGCGAGCTATTGAGAACCATAGGTACGTCGACCGTTCGAAGACTATAGCGCTGAGATAAGACTGACAGCGATAGCGACAGAGAGAACCCGAATCCGGAAGAGGAAACCTCGCAAGAAATCGAGAAACTCGAGGATCGCGTTCAGATTCTCTCTCAACAACTTCAAGTCCCTTCAGCCCCTCAGCCGCCCACTGTCCCCTCTTCTGCATTCGATCGATCGCCTCCGCCTCCTCCAATCCTCCCGAAGAAGCGGGGGAGGCCTAGAAAGGAGCGAGGTAGCTTGGTCCGAAAACCTGAATCTTTGCGAAACCCGCCCATCTCGACCTCAGGGACTCCCTCGAATCCACACGCTCTCGATAGGGAAAAGTCGCCGAATGGGGAGTTGGCGGAATCATCCGTGTACATCTTGCCTAAAAATCAACCGGTCGACTCTTCGAAAGATCTCGCGCTCGATTGGCCTCACGATCCCCTGGACTCGCCGTCAACCTCGATCAAACCCCTTTCGTCTCCTCAACGCGACTCTCAAGCGCTAGCTCCTCCGCCGAAGATCTCGCCAACCGATTTGACCCCTCTCCCAGGATTCGCACCTCCAAAACCTGTCGAAAGAAAGTCTCCTCCTTCGTCCGCCGTTTCATCTGCGCTTCCGCAGCGTCGACAATATCGAAAGGGTAAAGCCTTTGACGACAGTCTTGGAGAAATTTACGTTCCGACAATTCGAGCATCCGTCACGAATAGGCCTACTCGCGAAAGGAAATTGCCGAGCAGTATCGCAGCGGATGGAGGAATGTTGGATGAAGACGGAAGGGCAATCCTTAGATGGGACGAGATTCGAGACGAGCAAGAGAGGAGGACGAAGAAAGCGAGAACGAGTGGGTCGAATCGAGCTACGAGGAACTCAGGCGGTGGAGTCGAGACCGGGGAGGAAGGAGGATACCTTGAAGGAGAGGCCGAGGCCGGGGGAAGAGCTGAGGGCGGAGACGAAACGAAGAGATGGAAAATCGGACAGACGGTCTTCTTCAAATTCCCTAACTACTCGTGGTGGCCTGCGATTGTACGTCCTCCTTCTTGTAGCGATGGTCGTTGAAGTAAATACTGACCGGCCTTGATTTGGATTTGTTAGATTCTCGATCCTTCAACTGCGCCTCCCGACGCTCAAGGTACGAGAACGAGAGATTGTTACCTCGTCAAATCCATCCCTACCGGCGCAGATCAGTTGAGTCTCTTCCCCATATCTGTTCATCAGCTATTCGTTGACGACGAGACGCCTCGCTTGACTCGCACAGTCGTTGGGTATCGGCTGAAAGCGCCTCGCTCCGACCTATTGACCCTTCCGAACTTGACGAGATCGAGCAGGGTGTTTACCCAGACGGTAGAATGGTGCCGAGGAGCTGGAAGAAATGGCGAAATGAGCTCCTTGAAGCTGTTCGACTCATCAAAGATCCAGCGTCAGTCAGATTCCTTCTTCTCCCTCCGAGTCCGAAATTCAGCGAACTGACGAAGGAGGAGACTCACAATCACAGTGCATTGAAAGAGTGGCTTGGCGGAGAAACTGAACTCGAACGGGAAATCGAAGCTGCGAAAGAAAGAAAACGCTCGGCGAGGAAGATGTCCACGACGACGGATGAAGCCGAAGCCGGAGACAATTATACCCAACAACCTGAACCGACCGAACCGTCTCAACAGGCTGAGCAGACTGAGCAGAGCGTAGCGTCGGAGTCCTCCCTCCGCCTCCCATCTTTGTAGTTTGTGAAAATTCGAGTTCTCATTCCTCGAGGTTCAACCGTAGAGAGCGATGGATTTCCGTCTTGATCTCAAGCCTCGTCAGGCGCATTACAGCAACCGAACATCTTCACTCCAGTTTCCCTCCCATACTCCTTCATCTTGATCTTTCTCCTCTTCGTTGTCAAAAGCATCTTGACCGAATCTCAACTTCTTCTTCAAAGCGTACTCTTCTTCATCCTCCTCTCCTCCATGCCAGTAGCTCGGGTTATCTTCGCCCTCTTCGTTGGTAGCGGTAGCGAAATCAGGTAGGCAGGACGGATGAAGCTGGATGCGAAGACTTGAGTCAAGCGTCGGAGCGAGGAGTCGACCATATTTGAGCGAGAGAACAGGGTTGAATGTTTCCGGATCCAGTTCGAGCACCTGATCCAGCACGAAGATCCGTCAGACCATTTGCCTATCAGCTGCCGGCGATGAGAGTAAGCTCACCTTGACTGCTATTCTCGCGCCAAGTCTCGTTTCCTCCATCTTCTGAATCTTCCTGAATCCTTCCCATCCCTTCTCAAGTTCCTGAAGCGTCTTCCAACCACCCCATCCTTCCTCGTCCTCCTTCTCGACTGCTACTGTTTCGTCTCTCGTTCCAACTTGCTCCTCCTTCGCGGCGACTTCGACGGGAGCCGAGTTCCATCCACTCCACTCCTTGCTCGTCCCTCTGATCCGTTTCCCCACTCCAGCCTCCCATCCTTTCTTCTCGACGTTTACTGAGGTGACAACCATCCAAGGCGGTAAATCGGTCCTTTGGTTCGGAAACGGGAATCTCGGAGGGTATTGCTTTTTCTCCACTGCAGCTGGTACTGAAGGTGTCCCGACGATAGAAGAGTTGAGAGGCGGTGGAGTCGGAGGCGAGTAATTCGGAGAAGCGGGAGTGTAAGAAGGACTAGCTCGAGTCGACGTCGTGGTTTCCGTAGAGCGTTCTTCTCGCTGTTGGGTCGATTTCTTCTGGTTCTGCTTCGATGATGATCGAGATTGAGGTAGATTACCTCGACCTGGTCCAACTGACGATATCCCGGGTTCTGAACCGTTTCGAAGGAGAGTCGGAGTCGAGGAAGCGAGATGACCGAATGAGGGGGCGTAGTCCGAGTAAGGATCTTGAGTTGGTCGAGTCGATGCCTTGGAGGTAGGAGTAGGTTGAGTCGGTTTCGAGACAGGTGAAGCGTCGACTTCCATTCGATCTTCTGCCTCTTTCGATTTTCCTTTCTCCTTCGCCTGCGAAGGTTTACTGCTTGTGCCATTCACCAAGGCGTCTTTCCCTCCTTGCTTATTACTTGTAACCTTTGTTCCTGCACCCTCAGCAACAACGCTCTCGTTTCCCTCTCCTGGCTCTTGCTGTTCATTCCTCTCTCTCGCTTTAGCCATTCTCAAAACCCTCTTTCTCAAATTCCGTTTGTGAGTTTTCTTCGATCCCGAAGCAGGAGGTACCGATGTGTTCGCAGTCTTGTTCACCCGACTTTGCAGAGGAGTTTGAACCTTTTTCGAGGGATTCGAATCGTCGGAATCAGAATCGGAATCTGAGGACGAAGATGATGACGACGAAGATGAAGAGGATGAATCTGACGAGGAGGAATCCGAGCTGGATGTCGAAGTCTCTCGTTTTCTCCGTTTGAGCGGTCGAGGGGAAGCGGTTTTGGCGCCGTTTGTTGAAAGAGGCCGTTTCGAGGGTAAAGTTTCGGGAAGATCGTCGTCAGAGTCGGATGATGATGAGGAAGAGGACGAGGAGGACGTCGGGGAGGACACGGGGAGGGGTACGGACGCGGGAGGAAGAGGTTGAGAAACTTGAGGGCGAGTGGGAGAAGGTTTAGATTCGGGATTCGGAGGCGCGAGCTGATCTGATTGAACGAGCTTGATACTGTAATGCCATCGAGTATGTCAGAACGAAGCTCGGGGTAGCAGACACGAGTAAAGCTACTCTAGGACATCGTTCGTCTGCGAAATTGATTGAACAATAGCGTCAGCTTCGTTGCAGAAGGATCCAAGGGAGCAGACAAGGTACTTACGGGATCCAGAATGCTCAAAGGGGAATCCTGAAACATTGCGAACCCTGTAGAGCGTTTGTACACGGTCAAGGAGAGGTCTCCTGTCATTGAATTGAACGAAACTCACCTTGCAGCTCGATCTCGAGTTCGTCCCTAGTTCTCAGCATTCCTTTCACTGTCTGAAGTAGATCCCTGATCGTAGCTGGCTCATTCGTTGAGGGGGAGAAGGTCGGGAGAGGTAGCCAGGCTCGTAAAGGAGCTAAAGGAGGATGAGAGACGATTCGGATCCGTGCCGGGGGAGCTGGAGTGCTCGAATAAGTTGACATCTCGAGCTTGTAAGGCGCTCTGGGCCGAGTCGGGGTTGTAGAAGGAGGGAAAGAGAGGAGATCCTCCTTCATCTCTTTTTGGCTCTTACCATATCTTCACTGCAATAGACCGACCTAATCGATACAAAGAAAGTCTTTACAAAGTACTTCAAGCAACTAGACCGAGCAATAGCCAGTCAGTCGCAACTCTGCACTCGTTTGACTGTCATTCTCAAGTCTCGTCCCCCTTCGGCTGCCTTCAGCCTTTGATCTCTCTCACTCGCCGACTACGTACGGACATATGGAGCAGCTCTAGCGCTCGGAAGACAGTTCTGTGGAGGCAGACGCAGAGACAACATTAGGGTCTGGTTCCGTAAAGTAAGATCTATTATCTAAGTCCTTCCGCTACCATCTCCCCCCTCCGCCTGTTGTCTCTCCTTCTCGAGCCGCTGAGCTTCCGCGAACGCTTCCGCCTTGATCTTCAAATTGATCTCCCTCACTCGATTCGCTTCTTCGGCGTTGTCGATCCTCCTCTGCATCTTCTGCTGACCTCTTCCCGCGGCCCATCTCGCGTTCAACGTCTCTGGAAGTTCTCCATACTTTCGTTGGAGGAGGGGGATGTAGGTCGTCGTTTTCGCGGTCGATCCAGCTCCGAGAGGGGTGAAGACGGTACGACTACCGGGAGAAGGAGGACGAGCGACGACTTCTGTCGAGTCGAGATCGAAGGAAGAGGCGTCATTCGAACGGAGATGAGGCGAGTTGAATGAGAGGGCGGCTAGGTGGTGCTTGAGAATGATGGATTTGAGTCGATATTGACCGTAGGTTTCGTACATTTCGAGATAACTCCTCCTGAACGTCTCGTGAGGGTCAAGTACGAGTTTGAGTCGTCCATTGTGATCCATGTAAGGTTCCAAATCGCTCGGTCGTGATCCTGCGTCTCCTTGTCGAGGTACGTTGTCGGTCCTCCAGGAGAGTTCGGTCGAGTTGAAACCGCATTGCCAGAGGATCAGAGGCAGATCGTCCGCGATTTGGTAGCTCGGTTTGCGATCCATGTCGACGAAAGGTGAAGGGGGTTGATTCTTCGAAATCGTGGTGTCTGTTCGATCCGAGGTCCAGAGAAGTCGATCGACGATGGAAGGAGGTTCGAGTCCAGCTCCGACGAGGAAGAGAATTGCAACGATATGTCGAACTTGGTTGTAGAGCTGCACCAGAGGTTCGTGATTAGCGAACGAGCAGGTGAGAGACAGGAGAGGAAACTCACGAAAGCTCCACCTCTCAGATTCAAAACCCATGTATCGGCATCTTCTCCCTCGACCGGATCAATCGTAGCGCTATTGACCGTCCTCCGATGAGACGTGAGTTGTTTCGGCGGGTCGACTTTACAAAAGTTTCGGAAATCGTGTTCTCCAACGAGCCTATCGACGGCATCTTGCATCAACTTGACGTCCAACTTGAGCGATCCCCAATCCAAACCTCGTATCCGTTCTTGCCAGCCTCGTGCGGCGTCGGGGAACCCTGCAGCTTCGTACGCGGCTCCGAAATCGAATTTCTTCGCGGATCCGACGAGTGGAGCATCGGGACTCGTCGAGAAGAAGTATTTGTAGTGCCTCCAGATACACGAGAATCGGGAAGAGAAGTTTGCCGAGACGGGAGACCAGGCGTGAATGCGGATCGAGGGAGGGAGGTGTCGATTGAGGATCGTAACGTAGGGGATTTCGACAGGGGAATGAGGTTTCCGTCGGGGCTTGTCGGACGATGAGAGGTCAGAAGAGGAGGAGGAAGTGGATGTAGGGGAAGCGGGGCGAGAGGGTGGAGGGGAAGAGGAAGAAGAGGAAGAAATTGAAGAACGCCTTGATCTCGCCATTCGAATCGATTCCGAGCTCGTCGTTCTTCCCTTGTCGCCCATCGGATCTTTCAAATCACTCCTGACCCATAGATTGATCACTTGTGCCGAAGAGCTCACTCCAGCGTCCGTCCTTCCACACCTTTCGAACCCACAACCGAATCCTTCTCCCTCCACAATCGGCTCAATTAACCGAGACTTTTCGAGAGCCGATAGGATACAGGCTTCGACTGTTGGTAGGGGAGTGTATACTCCTTTCGGCTGGTACGCGAGGCCTGAATGAGCCCATCCTTCATACCTTTTCTCAAGCGCATCAAGATCGCATCAGCTCACCGCGAGACTCCGGTAAAAAGTTCGATGAGCACTCACGAGAACAGTAGAGCGATATGCCGTTTCGGTGCGTTCGCTAGAGAGGGAGGAAGAGGACCGATTTCATCCTGCCTTGCTTTCTTCCCTGCCTTTCCCCTAGGTTCCGAGCTGACTGATGCAGATGATAGACTAGTGGTACTATCAGGCCTAGGCGGTTCGAATACGCTCGCTGGAGGGTCGGTTCGATCTAGTTTGGCCAATTCTTTCTGAAGTTGAGAGATCTTGCTCACGAGCTTGAGGCGTTCAGGATTATGAGGGAAGCTCATTGCTGGGTGGTGTGTGGGAGTGAAGAGTCGACGCAGGTACCGTAGTACCATGCACTCGTCCGACTTGTTGATGGAAGAGATGGAAGATCGGCACGCTCTCAGAATTCTCGACTTGTCCACTTTCGCAATCTCTCTCTACGTGAACTTCTTTGGCTTTCTTACTTGGTCTCGGAAGGCCAATGTACGCCCGCGTGCATGTCGAGCAGACGACGGGCTTCAACATGCGCACCTTTGTAAAAAGCCATCATGCACACTCAAAACGCTGGTTGAACATCGAGCACTTGTGGTTTAGTGGTAAAATCGGGCATTGCCATCTTACAAAGACGACCTTGCCTGGCCCCGGGTTCAATTCCCGGCGAGTGCATTTTTGCCGCAGAGGAACAAGTCCGCAACCTCGTTTTTGCACGACGAAGCATCTCTTCTCTCGGCGAACGACTTGAAATAATCCGGCCGTCCCTTGCTCCACGTTTGTAGCACTGTGCCGCGAGTGACCGGGCGACGAGCGAGCTTCCTCGGGGTTGAGGAAAGAGACGAGCAGTTTTCGTAAAGTGAGCCCTGATTCCGCGTCCCCTCATTCACGCCTCCCTCCTTTCCTCTATCGTGCCAGCGCATCGCTTGGCGCGGTCTCTTGACACACCCACTTCAGAGGAACGAGCGGAACCTTGACGCACCAGAATCTTCTGAGTAGTCGCAAATTCGAGGCTATCGCTTGTCTCGCCTTGAGCTAGCTTGACAAAGATGCCTCTCAAACGTCCCACACTTAGCTGAGGCTGCAGATTCGGTGTTAGTGGGTAGTGAAAGAAAGACGAGAGAGAGAATTGCGAGCCGTGCCGTCTCTGACTCTCGAGGTACATTCGAATATTGACGTGCAACTCACAGACAAGGCTTCATATCGTCTTGTTCCAGAACACAGTAGTAGAGAATAATGGAAGACGAACAAGTACGATCGAGAACAACCAAACCAAAAAACGAACGGCAAAAAAATGAAGACAAAAATTCGATCCTCCGTCCCTTTTGAGTCGAGATGTTGCGCAAGACCGACTCCTTCTATCAATCTGCACTTCCGTTACTCCTCCTTCCTTGTCCTTCGTAGCCTGTCCCAGAATTCCTTAGGGATGAAGTTGTCCAGATATGCCTCGGGTTGCAAGTCGAAGACTAGCTCAATTCCAGCTTTTTCGCACTCCTTGATGACTCGCTCCATCTCGATCATGATGTCGGGTGAATG